>NC_077227.1:743343792-743403746 GCF_027887165.1 Monodelphis domestica | reverse complement strand
GAAGGAGAAACTGAGGCACAAAGAGGTTACATGGCAAACTAGTCTACCTAGAATTACTTTCCTTGGGCAAAACATCAGACTCCAGGATTATTTCTTCATCTTCCATCCTTCTCCCCCATCTTCCCACTCCTCTCCTCCAAATTACCATTCCTTCATAAGCCGAGAATGCCTTTTCTCAGCTAGGTTTCCCCACAGGAAATGTGAGAAACTGAAATGCACAGTAATGGCTTAGTGTATGACCCTTTCCCAGAAACACTTGCAATTTAAAGAGGTTAATGGTTAAGCCAAAGACATTAATCTCAAGTAGTAGAATTTCAGGAAAGCTGGCAGGTGCAGGGGAGGTGGGGGAATAGAGGTGTGAATGAGTTTTGGGGGCCAGAAGAAAACTTGAGCAAAGAGTCATCCCTAAAATCAAACAATGGAGGGCAGGGAGAAGGAAGTGAAGGGAAAAAAGGATTTCATATTCTATAGCATAGGATCATAGAATCACAAATAGTATATGAAGGGCCCTAAGAAACCACCTGAGCCACTTTATTTTACAAATGAGGAAACAGAAAATATGAGAGGTTATAATATTTGCCCAAGATCACACTGGTAGTAAGAGGAAAAGAGAGGATTTGAACTCAGGTCCTTGCTCTCTGAATCCAGCACCCTTTCTTTCCATGGCACCAATTACATTTTAAGGCTCACAACAACCCTTAAAAGAGGTAATACAAAAATTATAGGGCCCTTTTTTTACAAATAAAGAAGTAGTCAGAAAAGTTAAATTACCTGCCTAAAGTTTCACAGCTAATAGATATCTGAGCCAAGATTCAGTTCCAGGTCTCTTCACTCAGGGCCAGAAATTCATAAATGCCCAGGGAAAACTTTCTGCCTTTACCTACCTGTAGTCTGAAGCAGCCAAGCCACCAAGGAGTGACATGCTCCTGAGCATCCTTCTTATTTCATCCCTTAATTTAAGAAAAACTCACAAATTGGGTAAATGAGCCACATTTGATGGCAGGATATTACCAAGATTCCAAAGAGTACGAATAAAACTTAGAAAGACCAGGATCCCTCCCATAGGAAGAATACAAAGGGAAGCAAAAAAAGAAATACCAGGACTAACATTCAAAGGCAAGCATAGTTTGGTATGAGACTTTAAAGAGAACCCCCCCCCCAAAGCTGTGATCACTGCAACTGTGACCCTCCATTCCAAGCCCATACTTCATGCTTGGACACTGGACTGCACCACACCTGTGAAAACATAGTAAAATCTCATTAATTCAGACCCCATTCATTCAAAATCTATGATCATTCAGATCAGGACAGGGCTGTCTACGGAAAAGGGTACACTAAGTCCTGTATACCAAAATAAACAAGTAAAAATATCAGAAGGAAACAGAGGTAGGGATGTATACCTAAGAGCAAACCATTTTCATGCACTTTAGAAATACAATTCATGGGCTTGTTACAAATCCCTTATGGTAGTCATTAAGGCAGGGTAATAATGACAGCAGAGACAGACAGACAGGAAGACGAGAGGCAGACAAACAGACAAATAGACAGCTTTAAAGTTAATAAAGTGTTTTCATATACAATCTAATTTAAACCTCAAAATCACACTAGGAATAAGGTGCTAATGAGGAAAATGAGGTTGAGAGAGACTGACTCACCCAGGATCACACAACTGATACATCTCTGAAGAACACATTAAATCAAATCTAGGCTTTCATTATTCACTCTGCAGCTAAAGCAGCTAGGTGGCACAGTAGATAGAATGTGAGACCTGAAGTCAGGAAGACCTGAGTTTAGATTCTGCCTTAGATTCTACTTACTAGTTGTGTGATCATGAGCAACTCACCTTCTTTGCCTTTGCTTCAGTTTCCTCATTGCTATGAGGATCAAACTTAGTGACGTGCCTGCAAACCTTCAAAAGAGATTTAAATGCTAGTCTGATCTGATTAACACTTGGTTAGCCCAACAGAAATTTTTCATACACCCTAAAGTCTTAAAACTGCCCAGTGCCAGGGGGAGGGGAAGATGATCTCTATCATTTAGACTTTTCCTAAATTTTGGAGGCCCACCATCATCACTACCCCGTGCCCCCAGTTCGTACAAATTTGTGAGCCTCGGTTGAATTGTGAAATAATTGTCTTTTGTGCCAGCCTTTTGAGAACTCTGAGGGAATCCAGATGTTTGTTCCAACAGATGTTGAACTGTCCTACTTGCAAATTATTCTCTTGGTGCTATACTGGTTGTTTACATGGGGTGGTTGGCAGGTCACATCATTGCATGCCAACCAGGACAGATATTACATTGCATCTAGCAACAGATGCTTGAAATTCAGTGGTTCTCTGGGTGAAATATGGACTGGAGATTCACTGACCTTCCGCCCCATAGATGGTCAGTGATCTGAGGACCTGATCTTGGTCCAACATCTGAGAACATTCAGCTTTCCCATTAGAAAAAGAGGAGAGAATAATGCCTGAAAAGGAGAGTAGGAGGCAGCTAAGAAGTTGAGAACCAGGTCCAGAGATGGGAGGTCCTGGGTCCAAAATCTGGCCTCAGACACTTCCTAGCTGTGTGACCCTGGGCAAGTCACTTGACCCCCATTGCCTAGTCCTTACTGCTCATCTGCCTTGGAACCAATATATAGTATTGATTCTAAGATGGAAGGTGAGAGTTGTTTTGTTTTTTGTTTGTTTGTTTGTTTTTAAGAGAGAGATTATAGATTTTCACAACAGGAAGAAATAGGATATTCAAGCCCTGCACTGTGTCTTTTTTTACCTAGTCATTCAAGCAGGTACCCTAAGGACCTCTACTAGACCACACATGGTTAGCTTCAATTAGGCAAGAAACGAACTATTCACTAGAATTGAGGCAAAGCAGGGCTAAGAGCACCTGTTTGGACTGGAGTCAAATGTTCTATTAGGGTTGGGTTGGGTTTTTTTTTCCTAATAAAACCAATTATATCAAATGGTGACAAAATTGTTGATTATAGGGGAGGATCTGAACAATGGTCTGAAGAGCATAGGACTGATATGAGAAGATGTAAAAAAATAATTCCTCTGCATTCCCTAGTGAGCTCAAAGCATTTTTCTGAAGAAGCTACCTTATTGTAACATGATCCTCCCAGCAAGGAACTAGAAAGAACTCTGATTCCAGAGTCGGAGGACCTGGATTCAACTCCTACCTTAGTCACTTACTACCTCCATGACTCTCTGGACCTCAGTTTACTACTGTGTAAATGAGGTGACTGGACTAGGTGGTCTCTAAAGTCTCTCTCCACCTCAAAATCTCTGATCCTACCTTGGGCTTTATCCAAGCATTCTGAACTACAAGAAAAGCATCATTTTAATAAAGTCTTAACAGTCATATGATTCCATGATTCCATGGTCCTGTTAAAGTATATTTTCACAGTATCTCTTCTGGGTCAGACAGCCTTGGCTGTAGGTCTGGATTAGAATTGTCCATCTATATCACAATCTGTAGAAAGATCTCAAGTCTCTTGTCAAATCAGAGCTCAAACTCCCTGATCCAATTCATAATGCCCTCCCCTCTTCTAGACATCCACATCATACACACACACACACACACACACACACACACACACACACACACACAGGTCAGACAATAAAAGGGCTGGGGATTCAAAGAGTGGAACCCACTCCCTAGCAGCCTCAAGTCTTGTACAATAGAGAGCAGGCTGCATTTGGAGTCAAAGACCAGCTGGATCAGGCCCTACTTATGTGACCTTGGGCAAGCCACTTTTATTTCTGAAGTCCCTTGTTAATAAAATAATAGGAAGAAATCAGCGGGCCTCTGAAGTCAAATTCCTGGTCTTGGGGACGACCAGGCAGAGAGAGAAACAAACAGCCCTCCTTGACCCTCCAGAAGAACCCAGGCTACTCAGGAGGTGAGGTCTCTTTAATGGTAGATCAGATGGCCCATTCGGAGAGCATGACTGACTCCATATTGCTGTGTCCCTCCTCAAAGTATGAGCACTCTGCCTTTGTTCTGGGTTCCCTCCAGGTTCACCACCTATTTGATCCAGTCCCTGCCCTTGATCCTAACTGAAGGTCTTACTATGAGTTCTCTTATCCATTCATAAAAGCACAAAATTCGAGGATCTCCGAGTTAGAAGGAAATTCAGTCGCTCTCACGGAGCTGTCCCTTGCCTGGATGGCAATCCTTTCCACCTCCAAAAAGAATACTGACAATAGCATATTTCTACTGTATTTTAAAGTTTGCAAAGGGCTTTACATACACAGTCTCTCTCTCTGCTTCCTGAGATGTACCCATCCCACTTCCAGAGAGCACCAATTGTCGGGATGCTTTAACTTACACAGAGCCAGAAGCTGCCTTCTGGCAATTTCCACATGTTAGCAGAGAATCCCAGAATCTGAGAATTCAAAGAGACCTTGGATCTATTTAGAACAATCTGGAGAGGAAGGAATCTCCAGCAACCAATGATGCTCCAGCCTCCACTTGAAGACCTTTGAGGAGGGGGAGCTCATCACCTCCCAAGATAGCCCATTCCACTCTGGGGCAGCTCTCATTGTTGGGAAGCTGAAATTGGCTTCACTGGCTTTGACCAATGACTTAAGGACATGTTAAGTGCTAAGCCTCAGTCAACAGGTGACTGTCTCCCATTTTGTGTAATTAGAAAATCTTGAACCCTTGGACTTCATCTCCCAGAATCCTTTTCCCTTTGTCCACCTAGCTTATTGCTTATAAATTCTGTAACTCCGCCTTTTTCTCTCTCTCTCTTTTCCCATGACCGCAGTTGGGTTAACTCCTTCTTTGCTCTAGCTTTTTATTTTCCTTTACTTCAAGTTATTAATTATTTATCATATCATAAATATTAATTAATTAATTAATTAATAATAAGATTAACAAATCTTATTAAATATAATACTTGGAGTATTTGGATATTAATTTTTAATCTTATACTTTCTATGTCCCACCTGCCACTGAGGGGGCAGATCTGGCTCTTCCATCCCAACTCAGGCTCATTCCAGGCACCCAAAATAACATGGAGGCTTGGGAATTTCCCAGATCCTACATATACACTTGGTAGGGACAATTCAAGCCAACTTCTTTTTTTTTTTTAACCTTTACCATCTTTCTTACAATTGATGCTAGTAAAAGCTAGGCAATTGGGGTCAAGTGACTTGCCCAGGGTCACACAGCTAGGAAATCTCCAAGTGCAGATTTGAACCCAGTCTCTATGCCTGACTCTCTATCCACCAAGCCACCTAGCTGCCCCCTCAAGGCAAATTCTTACATTTTATAGATTGAGAAACTGAGGATAAAAGAAGTAAGTGGCCTACCCAAGGATGCACAGAGTAGCAGGGTTGGGATTTAAACCCAAGTCCTCTGACTCCAGTGCCAGCACCTTTCTCATCACAACGCACTGCCCAGGTGCCAAGAAGGCCATTGTGTTGGAGAAGCCAAAGACTCCCAGACAGCAAGTTTGGAAAACTGGTTACTGAGGTAGGCAGAAAAGATATAAAGACATTCTGTACTTTAATTGCCTCAGTGGTGCTTTCCTAAACAGAAATCTTCACAGTGAGCATGGTTCTAGGCACCCAGGTTCAAATCCTGCCTCCAGCCACTCACTGATTCTGTAACTGGCAATTCACTTAACTTTTATGAACCTTGGTTTCCACATATTTTGTGCTTCCTTGGACTTGGAATCAAGAAGACCTGAGTTCAGATCCTACCTCTAGAACTTATTAGCTATGTGATCTTGAACACGTCACTCAATTTCTCTGAGTCATTCAAGTCATTTAGATCCTCCACCATAAAATGAGAGCTATAATTGTCTGTTACCTGCTGTTTGACTCAAAGGGTTGTTACTTTCAATAGCTCTACTCCTAATGAAAAAGGACACATTCATGCTCCCAGTAAGCTGTCTTACTCTACAAATACAAATCGAAAATCATTTGGGTCGTTTGGGGTATATTCTCACTAATGGTCACCTTCCCTACCCTTCACCTTCCACTTTAGCCCCTGATTCATATTCTTCCATTGGGATTGGGATTGGAACTCAAATCACCGGGATCCAAATCCTGTGTTCTTTCCACTTAATTAGCAAAAGGGGTGGAGCCAATTGTGTCACTTCCAGGCCAGTAAATGGGCCTGAAGGGGGCTGACACCTCTGTCACGTGACACACTAGTGATAGACTGGGTGATGATGAAGTCAGAGCCCCAGCTTCCATTCCTTTATGGTCCAATTCGATTCATAAGCTGTAACCCTGGTGCCATTTTCCTGGGAGGGAGAATGAGGCCAAAAAGTGAGGCTGGCCCAGGAAAGCCCGGGGAGCACTCTGGGAATTTGGTACAACCATCACTAGGAAACTGGAGCTGGCTGAGGACTGGTCTATGCCAGCCTGGCAGAGTGGAGACTTTGAAACAAGTTTGTAGATAATTCTAACAACTCAGGTTTTACCTCAATATTCCCAATATTTGGAACTAACAAAATACAATAGTCCTATAGTTGGAATTGATTTCAGAAGGCAACTGGTTCAATATAAGAATCCCCACTTCAACATCCCTGAAAATAATGCTGCTGGGGGCACTTGGGTGGCTCAGTAGATTGAGAGCCAGGCCTAGAGAAGGGAGGTCCTGGGTTCAAATCCAACATCAGAAACTTCCTGGCTGTGTGACCCTGGGCAAATCACTTAACCTCTATTGCCTTTAAAAACAATAATGCTGCTGATAATAGTAATAATAGCACTTGTTTTTATTTCAATTTACATAGCACTTTAAGGTTTGAAGAACACCACTTTATACACACACATATACATAAATATATCATCCTATTTGACCCTGTAAACCTTAAAATTTCTTAGACTTATAAATGTTGGAAATTTCACCATTGGGAAATTTCATACTTGAAAAATTTCCTATTGAGAGTGGGAACTCTATTGGAATGTGAACCCCATTGGCATGGGAGGTTCCTCCTCCTCCCTTCTTAAGATTACTTTAGGACAGAAACCTTTTGCTGAACAATGGAAAGGGCTTTGACCTATGCTTAAGCATAGAACAGGAAGTTCTTTGAGTCATGATTGATTTTAGAATTGATACAATAGAGATACTTGGAATGACAGAACCAGGTCTTGGAACTTCCAATCTCCACCCTACTCAGTCCTAACAGGATTTAGGAAGGGCTGCAGCATAGATCAAAATTTAATTATTCCAATCTCTACCCCACTCAGGGTAACAGGATTTAGGAAGGGCTGTAGCAAAAGATCAAGATTTAATTATTTGAGAATATGACCTCCAACAGACATGTGCAAAGCCACAGACCTCTGGGCGGTCCTGGGTTAAGCTAGAGCCACCATTGGCACAGGGAAAATGATGGACAGTGATTGGTAGATGTGAGAACTGAGGGGAGGGAACTTGGATGGTTTCCTTAAAGATAGAGGGGTCTGAGGTCTGAGAGGTGGGAGAGTTTTTTGGCTCTGAGAGGTTGTGCTCTGAGAAGCTTGCTCTGAAGGAAGCTGGAGGTGGAGGCCGCTGAGACTGTTTCTCCATTTTGGTCACGTGAGTAATAGGGACTGATCTCCTTTCTTTGCCCCAACTATCTAAGGGCTTGGGCCTTTTGGCCCAGCCTAAACAGAAGGGGTATTTAAGCCCTATTCCTTTCTCTCTCCCTCTCTCTCTATATCTCTAATTCCTTTCTTCCTCCTGTTTGTAATTAAACTCTATAAAAGGTTGACGGCTGACTTGAGTTTTCATTTAGGAATTACATAGCTGAATTCCTTGGCGACCTTAAATTTATATATATCAGTCTTTTAAAGTGATTTCCTTGTCACAACCCTCACAACAATCCTATCAGGAAAGGGCTATTGTTATCCTAATTTTTCAGATGGGAAAGAGAGTTAAGTGACTTGCCCAAGGTCATATAGTTAGCAAGTATCTGAAGCAGGATTTGAAAGGGAAGGGAATAAGCATTTATATAGCACTTACTGTGTGTTAAGTACTATGCTAGAAGCTTCATAAATATTATCTTATTTGATCCTCACAATAAATCTTCAAAGTAAATACTATTATTCCTATTTTATAGTTGGGGAAACTGAGGCAAAGAGAGGTTAAGTGACTGGTCCAAGGTCACACCACTGGTAAGTATCGGAAATAGGATTTCAAAGTAGTTCTTTTCCACTTTTTCAAATAAATCATCTAGCTGCCTCTGATTGAAGACTTCCAGTTCAAGAGAAGTCACTACCTCCTTCCTGAGTCAGCCCTCAGATTGCTGTTAGACTTTCAGAAAGCTCTAATCATCAGAGAGTTGTTCCTTGTATTAAACTGAATTCTGCTTCCTTCCAACATCCTCCCCTTGCTCCTGATTCTGTCCCTTGGGGCCAAGAACAAATTGAATCACTTCCTGAGCTTTCAATCTCTCCTAAGATAAGAGACACCATACACTGGCTAACTTGGTTAGGATGGCTGAACTGTTTGGTTTTTTTCTCTTATTTTATTTCCTTATTACAAGGGATGGCTAAAAAAGGAGGAGGAACACATATATTCAGCAATATACAAAATATTTCAATGAATTTGAGAGTACTAGATCTGTGGCTCCATATAGGATCAAGTTGTTTAGTCCATTGGTCATGTCTGACTCATTGTGATCCTGTTTGGGATTTTCTTGGCAAAGATATTAAAGTGATTTGCCATTCCCTTCTCTAGCTCATTTTATTGATGAGTTAAGTGACTTGCCCAGGGTCACACAGCTAGGGAATGTCTGAGGCCTTATTTGAACTCAGGTCCTCCTGACTGCAGGACTCCAGCTCTATGCACTAAGTCACCTAGTTGCCTCAGATGAGGAAACTAAGGCACTAACAGGGAGAGGGGCAGAAAATCAGTGACAGAACAGAAACAGAAGCCAAGTTTCCTGACATCTGAGGTCCAATGCTCTTTCCACTACTCCAAACATCAGATCAATTTAAATCATTGACCAGGAAGTCCTTCATCCTCTTGGCTGTAACCTTAACCCATATCCTTCACAGCCCAGAGAGATGTAAATTTCATTAGTGACTTCCTCCGAACATGCCTCCAATGCCATGTTAGAATCAATTTTCCCTTTCTCCAATCCTTCTTACTGGAAACTGAGTAAGAGAAAGCAGAAATCGAAGCATCCTTTGTGTCTTCTAGAATACATTTCTCCCTAAGTTTTACACACACACACACACACACACACACACACACACACACACACACACACACACACACAGCTGACCTCTCCTTCTTCTTGGCTCCCCTTCTAATAATCCTTTAGTCTCTTAGATCCTGAAACGTTGGCACTAATTTCCAAGAAGGGGTTCTTAAATTTTATGATGTCATGGAGTGGCAGGCTGGAGAAGCCGATGAATTCCTCCTCAGAATAATATTGTGTGTCATTGAAGGAAATGCTAAATTTCTTTTAGAAATTAGTGACGATAACAAGACATTTTTTCCTATCCAAGTTCATGGATCCTTAAAACCTATAGACAGGCTCCTGGACCCCAAGTTAAGAAACTCTTTTTATTAGATAAAAGAAGCAATCTTACTCTCTGGTGAGTAAGACAAATAGTCCAACAAGATCCTTATTTTTTATCTCCATGGACTGCTTTTTAATTTTTTATTTTTTTAAACCCTTTCCTTCCATCTTAGAATCAATACTCTATATTGGTTCCAAGGCAGAAAAGCAATAAGAGCTAACCAATGGGGGTTATGACTTGCCCAGAATCATACAGCTAGAAAGTGAGGTCAAATTTGAACCCAGAACCTCCTGTCCCTGAGCCTGGTTATTAATCCACTGAGCCATCTAGATATCTCCATAGATTGTTGTTGTTTTTTTTTTTCAAAAACAAACAAACAACAAAATTTACTTTCTCTTCCAGTGACAACTCTAGGACAAAAGGGCAATGATTAGGCAGGTAAGGTTAAGAGACTTACTCAGGGTCACACAGCTAGGAAGCATCTGAGACCCAATTTTTTTTTTAACCCTTACCTTCCATCTTGGAATCAATACTGTGTATTGGTTCCAAGGCAGAAGAATGGTAAGGGCTAGGCAATGGAGGTCAAGTGACTTGCCCAAGGTCACACCTCTGGGAAGTGTCTGAGGCTACATTTGTACCCAGGACCTCCCAACTCTAGACCTGGCTCTCAATCTACTGAGCTACCCAGCTGCCCACCTGAGACCAGATTTGAACCCAGGACCTCCCAACTCTAGGCCTGACTCTCTGTTTACTGCACCACCAAGCTGCCTCTTAGATTGTTCTTGATAAATTTGTTAATAAGAAGGGAATGGGTTGCTACAGGAGAGCTGCCTCTCACTAGAGTTCTTCAGGTAAGAACTGGGAAACATTTTTGAGTTTCTTATCTAGAGATAAGCTAAGTGTTCTCCTCTACAGTCTTTAACAACCTGGACATTATGCTCTGGGATTCTAAAAACATAAGATTCAAGATCATAGACTAGAGCTAGAGTCTAATCCAAGTCAGATGAGTAAACTGAGGTCCAGAGGTGGAATGACCTCACAGCCTAACAAGTTGTTATCTGTCTACTAACTCCACCTTCTTTCCATTATATTAAAGCAACCAGAAAAGAGAATATATGTAAAATATTCTGCATACTTAAAATAGTTCTTGGTATTGCTATCTTGGCATTGAAAAACACACTAAACATGACTGAGGCTTAATAGGATCAGATTAAAATCCTGTCTGTGGAGAAAAGAGAAATTACAAGAAAATGCAGCAAGACAAGAAGCTGGAGATTGATCATCTATCTGTCAGTCAAATGAAGATTCCACTTGGAATGTGACCGGGAAACAGTTGGATGCAAGAGCCAACTGCTTGACTGGATTTGAGGGTTTGGGGGCTTGCTGGCTGATGTGAAGGAAGCTGGGTTTATCTCAGGGACTTGGGATGGTCAAGTTGGAGGTGGCCTGGCTGATTTGAAGGCAGAAGAAGAAGGACAATAGTCTATATATCTCTCTCTGACTGGCTCTGTTTCATGCGAGTGACTGAATTGCCAATTCTCTCAATATCCTCCAACCTAACACTCATTGTAGAGAATAGGGATACCCCACCCCTCTTACCTCCATCCTCCACCCTTGTCCTGTCTTCCCCAAATAAACCCCTTGTTTGACAAAGAAGGTTAAGAACTATTTCACTGTAACCTCACAGCTCACATTGAGTGACTTGAGGGAGACTGAAGAAGCAGGGAGGGGAGGATGAAAGGCTTCTGAAGAGGGAGGTACAAAAGGGAGGAGGTTAGACAAAAAGAAGATAACTACCTGAACCATTAGTTATCTAGTATCCATCAAATATACCCTCAAATATCATCTATTACATGTCTTAGATGCTTATTAGCTGTGTGACCCTGGGAATGGCATTTAACCCTGTTTACCTCAGTTTCCTCATCTGTGAAATGAGCTGGAGAAGTGAAGGGCAAACCACTCTAGTATCTTTGCCAAGAAAACCCCAATGAGGGTCATGAAAAATCGAACAAAACTGAAATGACTAAAACACCAAGAAGACATGCTAAGTGCAAGGAACAATGGTTCTGAAGTCAGAGGACCTAGGTTCAAATTCTGTCACTATGTTTATTGTCCATCTACTGAAGGTCAATATATTTAATCTCTCTATTTCTTCCCGTATAAAAAGAGGGGATTGCACTCTCTGGACTCTCAGAGCCCATTCAGCTATAAATTGTAAGATTTGTCCTGCGTGGCCCCAAAGGACACAATGAGGAAATATGGAGGGATGCTTGGGCTCAGTGTTCGGGAGAACTGCGAGCTGTTAGAGGTGAGTGGGCTAAGCTGACTGGCTGAGAACTCGGTAATGATATTGCTAAGGGACTCACGGTACAGGTGCAAGTTGGACTCTTCCAATGTAGTTAGGGTTCTCTGGTTCTAAACTACTTCTTCCCAAACTGTATTCCATGGAATCCTGGCATTCCATGTCATATGAAAGGCTTTAATGGTAGTGATAGTTCCTCCTCTAAATTATGGACAGCAGAAATACTTAGCATATATGAAATGTTTTCAGTATAATACAGACAAATCTTATATTTCCTCCACACATGCTCCCTCTCTCTCTCTCTCTCTCTCTCTCTCTCTCTCTCTCTCTCTCTCTCTCTCTCTCTCTCTCTCTCTCTCTCTCTCTCTCTCTCTCCCTCTCTCTCTTTTTCTCTCTCTCTCTCTCTCTCTCCCTCTTTCTGTCTCTCTCTGCCTCTCTCTCTCCCTCTCTCTCTTTTTCTCTCTCTCTCTCTCTCTCCCTCTTTCTGTCTCTCTCTGCCTCTCTCTCTGTCTCTCTCTCTGTGTCTGTCCTCTCTCTGTCTCTCTGTCTCTCTCTCTCTCTCTATTTCTCTCTCTCTGTCTCTCTGTCTCTCTGTCTCTGTCTCTCTCTCTCTCTCTCTCTCTCTCTCTCTCTCTCCCTCTTTCTCTCTCTCTCCCTCTCTCTCTCTCTGTCTCTGTCTGTCTCTGTCTGTCTCTCTCTCACATACACATACATACATGCTTTAAGCTAGGGGCATTCCAGGCCTCTGGTCCCCCAAACTAGCATTTATGGGTTCTTCCCCTCTATAATTTCAAGCCCCAAAGTGCTCAGTGGCCAGATTAGCTAAGGAAGCCATATCCAGCCCAATTCCCCTTGGGATCAGTGGTTTTCTTTAATCTTCCTCAATAATCTATAGAGGAGCCTTTGGCAATCTGATAAGCCTGGTTTCCTGGTATGGTCCAAGCTTCTTGTGGTCTATTTATAGTTTTCCAAAAAGCTTGTATGACTGTGTTGCCTTTAATACTATATAATTAGAATTGAAAGTCCTTATTCCATAATGATACCCTTAAGCTTTAATGTAGCACAAATTGAGGTTGTTTCTGTGAAGTACTAACAAAAAACATGGTGAATTTAAATCAATTTTCAAATTTATGACTTTTTTTAAATCCACCACGAAGAATGGGCATTCAGGTCACTATTCCCCCTTTGTGGCCAATTTCACCTTGGCCATTTGGATTCTGTAAATGGCAGATTCTACCTTAAAAACACACACACAAAACCCTTACCTTCCATCTTGGAATCAATACTGTGTATTGGTTCTGAGGCAGAAAAGTAGTAAAGACTAAGCAATGGAGGTTAAGTGACTTGGCCAGGGTCACACAGATGGGAAGTGTCTGAGGTCAGATTTGAACCCAGGACCTCCCATCTTTAGGCCTGGCTCTCGTCCCCTGAGCCACCCAGATGTCCTCTAGATTCTACCTTCAAAATCCACACTCTTGACCAATCTCTATCTTAAGATCACAGAATTTGGGAGCTAGCAGGGACCTTAAAGGTAATTTGTCCCCATGTCCTCTGATTTCACAGATGAGGAAGAAGAGGCCCAGCACAATAAGGTAATTTGTCCAAACTGGCAAAAGTTGCTGAGTGCAATCCCAGTCCAGGTCTTTGGGATTCTCATCCCAAGTTCTTCCCACTGACCTGAGAGGAGCCTTTTGTGAAAGGGTTCTTGCACATCCTGGGTATCTTGGAAGAAGGGAGTTTGCATCCCCTTGTGAGTCCAGAAAAGGGAGCTGAGAATCAGGAAGATGAAAGCAGCAACTACAAGTGTATAGAGTACAGTTTCTTCCCAAATCCCCAGCACAGAACAAATGATTTGGACATGGCCAGTATGACTGCCATGAATCATGTAGAAGCTATCTCTATGTGTTAGCCCTCTTTCAGATAAAGTAGGAAGGGGAAGGGAGGAAATAGAGGCAGAAGGAAGGAAGATGGGGAGAAAAGGGAGAGGAGGGAAGGAAGAAGAGGGGGTAGAGAGGGAAGAAGAAAGGTAGAGAGAGGGAGGGAAAGAGAGGGAAGGAGGAAAAAGGAGGTTAGAAGGAGGAAAGAAAAGGAAGGAAGGAAGGAAGGAAGGAAGGAAGGAAGGAAGGAAGGAAGGAAGGAAGGAAGGAAGGAAGGAAGGAAGGAAGGAAGGGAGGGAGGGAGGGAGGGAGGGAGGGAGGAAAGAAGGTGAGAAAGGAGGGAGGAAGGGAGGAAAGAAGGAAGGGAGGGAGGGAGGGAGGAAAGAAGGAGAGAAAGGAGGGAGGAAGGGAGGAAAGAAGGAGGGAGGGAGGGAGGAAGGAAGGAAGGAAGGAAGGAAGGAAGGAAGGAAGGAAGGAAGGAAGGAAGGAAGGAAGGAAGGAAGGAAGGAAGGAAGGAAGGAAGGAAGGAAGGAAGGAAGGAAAGAAGGAAGGAAGGAAGGAAGGAAGGAAGGAAGGAAGGAAGGAAGGAAGGAAGGAAGGAAGGAAGGAAGGAAGGAAGGAAGGAAGGAAGGAAGGAAAGAAGGAAGGAAGGAAGGAAGGAAGGAAGGAAGGAAGGAAGGAAGGAAGGAAGGAAGGAAGGAAGGAAGGAAGGAAGGAAGGAAGGAAGGAAGGAAGGAAGGAAGGAAGGAAGGGAGGGAGGGAGGGAGGAAGGGAGGGAGGGAGAGAGAAAGAAGAGAGAAAGAAGGGAGGAAGGAGGGAGTGGGGGGAGGGATGTTATACTATAGAATGTATTCCTGTTCAGGTATGATATTGACTGGATAACCTCTGAATTCTACAACAGTTCTGAAATCTTATGATTTATGAAATTCAGGCAAGTCTGGTCCATCTGAACAACTCAGCAAAGCCAACCATTAAGATGCTTAAGGTGACCTGTTGAGAAGCTAATCATCTACATTTTGACTGTAACATCTAGTTGTCATGGTGATGGAGACTTGACAGAGAGGGAAGGCAGGATGTTGCTCAAAAGCATCTGAGGAGAGGCTTGTGTTTTCTCTATACTGGAATCTGTTTTTGTGTAGCTTCCAAGGATACCAACAAAACCATTTCTTACCTCCAACATCTTTACCATCAAAGAGTCACTTATTGTTGGCTGCCCCATGGCCCACATTTGTGTCAATATTGTCCCTTTGAAGTCTCTTCCAGCTCTGCAGTAGTGACCAGGCCATTGCAAGATTCCTTCTTCGAACTCTTCCTCCTGATAAGATCATGTCTGGAGATCACAGGATTGGAGAGCTTCTAGGTGACTGCCAGATGGGCTGGTCAGATTAGAGACCTGGACCATGCTGATTCAGCCCAAGGAAAATTCAGAGTGACTGCTCAGCCCTGGTTCTTGAGCCCCTAGGTAACTCCCCAGAGGTCCTTCCATCTCAAGCTTTTGGTAAACCTGCCTTCTACAGGATGTGGAGTCAGGTATAATCAGCAGTTTCCCACATTTAAAGAACTAATTAAATATGGGCCCATGGAGGAAGAGCTGCCCTGCTAGCTGAAGGCCTCCACCCTCAATCCCCTACCCTAGCCCCCCCTAGAGCCTATCCAGCTGCATTGCAGAGGAAGTGTGCCCTCTCTTTCAACCTTCCTTCCAATTTCCCTTCATCCTCATCCCTGTCAGAGGGAACCCAGAATTTCCATACATTGTGACTATTAGGGTCACTACTCTCTTCCCGATAGCAATGGGTCAGATTTCTCTAGGTCAGGCCTCTGCCCTATGGGACAGGCATATCTAATCCCACTGTCTAAATGAGCAGCAAGTCACCAAATATAATTCTTCTGGTAAGATAGAAAATCTCCTTTAGACTTTCCATGAGCCTTGCACTGAATCTTGACTCAGCTGGGGCTTAACCATCTACTCTGCTGCTAGTTCTCCAGATCCCTGCTCACTGCCATTTCACCTATGGATGTGCCCTAGAGACACTTGGGTCTTGCTATCTGCCCATCAGACTTCCTTCAGGCCTTTCCTTCCATCCTGAAGCTGAGCCTCCCTCCTATTAGCTCTGCCTTTAGAACGTGAGCTCCTTGAGAGGAGACGGAGTCTAGTTTTTTCTGTTTCTACCTTCAGTGCTTGGCACCATACTTGGCATATAGCAAGTATTATTTACATGTTGGCTATTATTAACTTTCAGCTATATAGCATCCCTGGGAGAATGCTGATGTTAACGAGATGGGCCTTTGTCTCAGAGAGAAGTTTAAGGTCATTAAAAGATCTTCCCAGTTTTCTAAAGACAATCCAAACCACCTTCCTCCTTCCCTTTAGTCTTGACCTCAGTTCACTGCTCATTACTATGTCTGACATATTTTTTCTTTTTTTTAAATCCTTACCTTCCTTCTTAGAATCAATACCGTGAGCAGTAAGGGTTAAGTGACTTGCCCAGGGTCACATAGCTAGGAAGTATCTGAGGGCAGATTTGAACCCAGGACCTATTGTCTAAGTTCATTCAGCTATTGACTGCCAGACCAAAAATGTGAATCCAGATCTTTTGACCCCAAATTCAGCATATGCCTATCCTGCCATACTGCCTCTCAAATTACTATTACACAAAACACTGTACAAGTACATTAGCAAGGCACAGAACACACACACACACACACACACACACACACACACACACACACACACACACACTTTAAATGGGACAGGCCAAGAATCCTTTTGCTGTATAGCAGGAACAACATTTTACTAGCTAAAAAGGTCTACATCTGACGAGCTCCTGGCAGATGATACTCAAAATATCATCTGCCATCTTGGCTTCCAATCCCATCACTGGTGTGAAATTTCTCTTTCAATGGTTGCCAAGATTTCTTAACTGCTGAATATAATGTCTCCTTCTCACTCCTCGTTCTATTTGACTTCTTTGTAACTTTGAATCATTGGGTGCCCAGTAGAATATAAGCTTCTTTTGATTTTAAACCCTTTCCTTCTCTTAGAATCAATACTGTACATTGGTTCCAAGGTAGGAGAATGGTAAGGACTAGGCAATGGGGGTTGAGTGACTTGCCCAGGGTCACACAGCTGGAGAGTGTCTGAGGGCAGATTTGAACCTTGGACCTCCTGACTCTAGGCCTGACTCTCTATGCAGTGAGCCACCCAGCTGTCCCCAGAATATAAGCTTTGTAAGGGTAAGAGATGTTTTTATTTTTATTCCCCAGCACCTAGAACGACATTAGACCCATAGTGAGTTTTTAACAACTGGATTCACATTTTTGGTCTGGCAGTCAATAGCTGAATGAGCTTAGACAATAGGTCCTGGGTTCAAATCTGCCTTCAGATACTTCCTAGCTATGTGACCCTGGGCAAGTCACTTAACCCTTACTGCTCACGGTATTGATTCTAAGAAGGAAGGTAAGGATTTAAAAAAAAGAAAAAACAACATAGTGAGTTTTAAACAACATTTGTTTAATGAAGTTTAACTAAATTCCACAATATTACTCTTTTATGGTTCTCCATCCATTTCTCTATCTTCTTCACTCCATCATCCCTCTCTCAGCTTCTAGCAATGAGTTTGCCCCAGTCTCAGATCCATTCCTCTTCTTTCTCTACATTCTCTTCCTGGGTGACCTCATCTGCTTCCATGAGTTTCAGTATCAACACTTCTAAGTGGCCAACTCCCAATTGTAGATCTCCAATTCTAATCTCTTACCTGACTCCAATCCCATGTCATCACAATCCTGGCCATCATTACGAACCAAATATCTTGCTGGCATCTCAAACTCAACATATGCAATCTAGAACTCATTACCTTCTAATCTAAAGCCTTTCCCTCCTGCAAGCTTCCTTATTTCTTCTGTCAAGGGCACTTTCCAGACATGGAGGTTCATAATCTCAAAACTAATAGAGTCTTCTTTCTCCCTCAGATCCCTTAACCAATAATGTGTGTGTTGTACTCCAGTCTCTCATGCATTCACAATGATTTCTCTGGTTTTGACATCACTCTTTGGACCAACTATTATAATAGCCTCATATTTTATGTTCCTGCTCCGGTCTCTGCAGGTCCCAAGCCATTCTCCACAGAGATCCTCACATCTTGCTTAGACCCAAACCTGACTGGTCACTACCCTACTCAAAACCCACATCAGTTCTCCTCTGGGGTAAAATATAAATTCATCAACTTGTCAAGTAAAACTTTCCACCATTTGGCTCCAATATTAGAGTGAAAGAGGGGTAGCACTTGGCCAGCATTTGAGTCCAACATCTGACACTAGTATATATGATCTTGGGCAAATCACCATACCTCTCTGAACTTCAGTATCTTCATCTAAAAATGAATGGTTAGGATAATAATTGTAGAAATGGCTTTGTAAAATTCTTGTCAAGTAAGTCAATGTCTATAAAGTACTTTGCAAATGTTAACATGCCGTTTAAGCACCAATTATTATTTGGCAGGGGGAGGTTTAGGATTTAATTGGTGTATGGAATTCCCAGTGAGAAAAATCCCTCTACCAACGTAAACTAGCAACTGCTCTGTAACATAGTTTGGAAAAATTATCCTAGAGGGCAGATGAATTGAGTGACTTACTCAGCTAGGTCATAAAACCAGAAGTAGGAATTGAACTCAAGTCTTTCTAGATCCAATGTTGGCTCTCATGTCCGCTACTCCATACTGCCTCCATTATCAACAGATCACTCTCTTTCACAAATCCTTTATGGCAGCCAAACTTTGCTATTCACTGTTTCCCATACCCAGCATTCCATCTCCAACTTTGCAAATTTACATGGACCTTCCCCTAAGCCTGGAATGCACTCCCTCCTAAGCTCCATGCCCCTCAAAATCCTTATCTTCTTTCAAGGCTTAACTGAGGAACTCCCTCTTCTTGAAAGTCTTCTCTGATCCCCAAGTTGTCCGTATTCTCTCCCTCTTCCAAATACCTTGTATTTACTTTCCCAGGCACATACTGTATCCCCTAGTAGAATATAAGCTCTAGAGGACAGAGACTGTGTCCTTTTAGAGGTTTGTTGCATACTGATTTAATTGAATGAATTCAGAGGATCACTATAGAATGTTCTTGTTCTAACCAGATGAATGAGGTTAAGATACATGGAAACAAAACATGGGTTTTTCCCTCTGAAACTCACTGCTGTGCTAAGGAGATGGTAAAGGTTGCATGTGCCGTAGATGAGAAATGGTCAAAGGACCTTTATTTGTTCTTGGACAGACCCATAGTGTCAGAGCTGGAAGGGGCCTTGTTCCTTTTCCCTTTAGTCCAAACCTCTCCTCCATCTCCAGACTCTGGACATTTTGATGTGCTGTCTCCCATACCTAGAAATCCCTGTCCTCATCTCTGCCTCCTGACTTCCCTGACTTTCTTCAAATCCCTGAGAAGTACCTACCTTCATCCAATTTCCTTCTCCCTCTTAATTCTAGTATCTTCCCTCTATTGATATATCTAAGTTAGTCTGTAGAAAGCTTGTTTGTACATAGTTGGTTTTTCATGGTTTCTTCCTGTAGATTGTGAGCTCGTTTAGGGCAGGCATTGACTTTTGCCTCTTTTTGTATCCCCCAGTGCTTAACACATGGCCTGACACATAGTAGGTGCTTAATACATATTTACTGACAGAGATATTACATAGCAATGCCAGGATTTGGGTCAGAGGATCATAGATCAAGAACTGGAAGAGAACTAAAGGGAATCTAGTTTTACAGATGAGGAAGCTGAGGCTCAAGGAACTTAAGTGATTTGTCCAAGATTACATAAGTAATAAACTTCAGTGGTAGTATTTGAACCCATTTCCTCTGACTCTAGAGTCTCACATTCTTCTGCATCCCTTTGTTTTTCCCCTTGTTTAAGGGAAAATTTTAGGGGCCATTAAAGAATTTTGGGATTTCCCAAAGGCAATCTAGTCCAGACTCTTCTTTCTATTCAATTCTCAATCCAATTCATTGTCCACTTGTGGCGTTTGCTCAGAAGACATGTCTTTGTAATTTTCCCAGGGGAAGGAAGGAAACAAGAATTTATGTGCCTACTATGTGTCAGGTTATGGGCTAAGTACTTTGCCAATATGGCCTCATTTAATCCTCCCAACAACCCTGAGAAGGAAGTGCTATTATGATCCCTATTTTATACTTGAGGAAACTGAGGCTGCCAGAGGTTAAGTAGCTTGCCCAGGATCACAAAGCTACTAAATGTTTGAGGTCACATTTGAATTCAGGTCTTCCTGATTCTAAACCCAGTACATTATCTACTCCACCACCTAGCTCCCTCTAGCATAGGTTGCATAAAAATAATAGGCATGGCTGTCTCAAAATAGGCATGCTTTAGTCACATGTCATTGCTGTTTTCCCCATGTGGAGGATCACACGTGCACTATAACTCAGATCTTACTATTCAGAGACTAGCGTTCTTTCCCCAAAAAGTCTGTCACTGTATGGTCACAAAGGCCTTCATCCCAAGCTCACACAGGAGCTAGCAATGCTTGGATAGGTTTCTCATGTGACAAAAGGGGAGGAGGGGGTCCAAGGCTCTTAACTCTGAGGGCATTTATAAAGCCAAAGGATATTCTCTTTGGAATAATAATGATTATTTTAATAAACTTCTGGATGGCCGGCCCTTTCCAGTGACAATATGCTTTCAATCCATTAACCCAACCCAACCTCATGACAACCCTGCAAGGAAAAATGACCTCAGCCCATAGACCGTGTGTCAAGTGGGCACCCAGTCTTCCTTCTGTCTTTTGTTCTCTGGAGACAGACAGAGACAAATTGGCGATGTCTGGAAAGCATACATGGGCTGCAGAATGTATTACCTGCCAGGCTAGCTTGGGCCTTTCAGTTCACCAAATCTATCTCTGACAATGTATTGTGTCCTAATCAGCCTGATTTCCCTGTCCTTTCTCAGTGGAGTTGGGAGGGATGGGCTGTCTTCATTCAGCAAGACCCTAAGGAAAGACTTCCTCTTAGATGGGAAAGTGTCTTTCCACACACATACATTTTTAATAAAGGAAAGATTTGGAGCCAAAGGACCTTAGTTCAAAGTCCCAAATGTGGGTCACCTTGTGCAGGTTAGTTACTTCTCTTAGCCTCAGTTTCCTCAACTATTATATGAGGAAGTTGGATTAGATGGGTTCTAAGGTCCCTTCCAGCTCTAACTGCTTTGAGTCCATGAGCCTCTTCTTTTCATGACATGTTCAATTTCAATTCACAAATATCTTTTGTGTGCTTACAATCAATCGATAAATCAAAATTCTGTTAGTGGGTCAATGAGTATTTATTAAGCACTGACTATGTGTCAGGTCCTATAAACACTGGGACACAGAGGCTAAACAGTTTCTGCCCTCCCAAAGCATTGTGTAAGGTCTTCTGGTGGAAGGCACTATAGTTATAAAGACAAAATGAGAGTTTTCGTTCCAAATAGTAAATCAATGATGAATAATAGCTAGCTTTTATGTCACATGTACTATGTGCCAGGTACTGTGCTAAGCACTTTGCTAATATTACCTCATTCGATTTCTCAATGACTCTAGGAGGTGGGTGCTATTATTATCCCCCTTTCCTAGATGAGGAAACTGAGGCATATATAGGTTACATGACTTGTGCTGGATCACACCAGTAGTAAGTTTGTGAGACAAGATTTAAACCCAAGTTTTTCTGACTCTGGGCCCAATGTTCTAACCACTGCACCACCATCTGCCTTATTACTATGATCTGATAAGCAAGTCACTTAACCTCTCAAAGTTTCCACTTCCCTCATCTACAAAATGAAGCGGTTGGACCATATGGATTCTAAGTCTCCCTTAAATTTCGAATATGTAATCTATATTCCTGTGAATACTATAAAGTTTAGACAGAGAGAGGGAGGGAGGGAAGAAGAGAGGGAGGGAGAAAGTGGGGGGAAGAGACACAGAGAGAGAAGGAGGGAGACAGAGAGGGAGAGAGAAGAGAGGGAGGGAGGGAGGAGAGAAACAGACAGAGAGAAAGAGACAGACAGAAAGACATAGAGAGAGGAGAGAGGGGGGGGAGAGAGGGGAGAGGGAGGGAGGGAGGAGAGAAACAGACAGAGAGAAAGAGACAGACAGAAAGACAGAGAAAGAGGAGAGAGAGAGGGAGGGGGAGAGAGGGGAGAGGGGAAATATGGGGGAGAGAGAGAGAGAGAGAGAGAGAGAGAGAGAGAGAGAGAGAGAGAGAGAGAGAGAGAGAGAGAGAATGAGAGAGAAACAAAGGGAATCAAGAGAACAGACTTCCTCTAGGAGGCAGCATCTAAGGTGGGATTTAAAGAAACCTAGGATTTCTGGGGAGGATGTGAGGAAGGTGTCCATTTCAGAAATGAGGCCCAGGCTGTGCAAAGCCATGGAGGTGGGACATGGAATATTATGGAACTGTGAATTCTATGTCAGTCCTCTGAGGACCAGCCTAGCTAATTTTGAAGAGGTTTATCAACAAAAAAATAGTCATTTGGAAGCATGAAAACATCAAGAAAGGAAAAAGAAGAGTAGAAAAAGAGTTGTAAGGCGATCCAAATTTAGGTTAACTCTCAAAAGCTGCCTAGTAAGTCTGAGGATAGTGGCAATTTGAGTGGGCCGTTCCCATTCAAATAAATTTACATATTATAATAATATAGACGTAGAATCTTTAGGATCAGAGAAAGAGCTAGAAGAGCACTGAGAAACCATCTATTCCAACCAGAAGAGAAAATTGAGACTCAGAGAAGTTAAGTGATTCAACAATGATAAAACCTCTGACTCAAAATCTGGAACTCTTTCCATTAAATCGTACTATCCTATCCCTCTAACACTCCAAATATCTCTTGATCATCCTTTAGATTATTTTGGGAGGGAAATTCTTTTTCTCTGAATCCAGCTTCTCCAATGGTGAAGGGGATGGGAGGGAATTGAATGGAGAGAAAAATCACAGTGCCTCAGAGGTCAACTGCGCCCTCCTTGCAAGTGTTCTAATAAGAACTTTGATTGTATAGCACATAACACCATTAGAAGACATTGCTAGTTCAGAACGTTGGGGTACAATAAAAGAACATGCCGTCTAGCCATTGAGCTCCCTTTTCTCTAAGAAGAGCAGACGAGCTGAATTTAGTACCATGGTCAGGGGCTCCTATTCCACTAGCTCTGCCAGTAGAGTAGTCTCTTAACAAGAAAACTGAACCAAAGTTATCATGATTCTCCCTTCCATTTAGACAAAGATAATAAATACCCTCATCACCATTCTAAATACACTTTAGGAGCCTTCCAGGGAGAGCAAGTCCATTAATGATGAACAGATTAATTCAATAAACAATTTGCTAACACAGATTAATAGATAAACAATTAGATTAAATATCTTTGGGACCAGAAGACCCAAACATGGTGGCCTCTTGAATAAAGGAAAGGCACATTTTCCCACTTTGGAGTCTCCCCTTTAGTTTAGCTAGCCCCAAAATCAGGGAGCAACCTTTCAGTCCATTAGAGTGTTGGGGCTTGGCAGGTGTTCAGGGGTCATCAGGTCTAATCTCCTGATTTTAGAAATGAAAATAATTAATGTTAAGATATTTGAATGCAATTTCCTGAAATGCAACTTCTACACTCTGTCTCCAGACTCTCATTCTTGCTTATTCCCACAATGCTATGCTATTTTTAAGAGTACCATATTTCTAACTACATTTCCAGAAGGACCTACTCAGTAGTTCTTCTTTATGTGCCTCTATTTAGAGATTCACTTATGTTAAGTCATTTACTTTTCAGAAAGTTCAAAACCCTTTGCAGGCCATGTAGTCATACCATCTATTTACCTTCCTCACCTGACTTTCTACCTGACTGAATGGACCCAGCATTTTAACTGGAAATGGGGAAAGAGGGAATAATTTTTTGAAGCATGAAGAACTTACATGAAAGAAATACCTAAGTAAGGTACTAGAGTGGGTATCTTTGGGTAACATTACAATAGTAGGAAAGCATTGGACACAGGGGCTGGGGGGGAGGGGGGAGCATTAAGAAATGAGAGAAGGAGGAAGTGGAAATTTGCCAAAGTAATATTCTTCTACTTAAGCAATTTTGCTGAGGGTTACTTACTGAACACACACACATCCATACACACACAAGCATCATTTTTTAGGAGAAAACTGAGACTCAAAGAAGTAAATGATTTACCCAATGTCACAAAATGAGTAGTAACTTCAATCCAGTTCTCCTAACTCAGTATACTCATTGCTTCCTGATTTAAGTATATAAATACCTGAAAACCTGAGATTTGACTTTTTCAGGTCTTCTCACTCAGTAGATTCATGACCTCTGTGATTTGAAAGTCTCCTTCCTTAGGGTATTAGAAAGACAGATACACATACACTGCTGGTGGAGCTGTGAATTGGTCTAACCATCTCAGAAAGCAATTTAGAGTTATTCTGGTAACAAAACTGATTTAAATGTCCATATCTTTTGGCCAAGACATGCCAATGCTAGGGTTATACTCCAAGGAGGTCAAATATATAGAAAGGTCTATATGCACAAAAAAATACTTGCAGTAGCACTTTTGTATAGTAGGAAAGAAAAAAGAAACAAAGCAGATGCCCACCAATCAGAGAATGGTTGTGTCTATTTTAGTGCATGAATATAATGGAATATTACTATGCTGAGAGAAATTATGAATAGGAAGAATTCAGAGGGGTACAGATAGGCTAAGATGAAATGATATGGAGTGAGATAAACCAGAAGAAAATATACACCAATTACAATTTAAACAGAAAGCCCAGCAGCAGTATCCAAACTTCATGCTGTCTAATTATAATGACAAAACTTGGCCCCAGAGAAGAAGTAATGAAATAGACTTGCCTCCTTTGATCAGCAAGGTGGAAGACTACAGGGATGGATCATTGCATTTACTAGCAGGTCCACCTGATGTGCCAATTAGTTTTGCAGGATTAATTTTCTCTTTTTTATTGTTTTTACTACATGAGGATTGGGGAGGGATATAGTTATAAATGAATGTGATGTAAAAATAAAAGATATCAATAAAAATTAGGCTTCCAAAAAACTTCCACTTCCCTCCCCAATGACTTCCTGAAGTCATATATTTAAGCTACTAAATCAAGAAGCTCTTATTTAAAGTGCATAGAGATCAGGGTCCTTTTCCCAGCTCTGCCAATCACTAGTAATTGGAGTTTGGACAAATCACTTCCCCTCTCTTGGCCTCAGTTTTTTGGTTTTTTTTTACCTTTAAAGGGGATGGGCCAAATTTTTCCAAGATCCTCTCTAATTCTATGAATATCTGATCAGGTACCTTCAAGAAATCAGGAAGAAATCAATTGTCAAAACAGTGAAAGCTTTTTGCATCTTGTCAGTATCTTGTATGTATGTGGTTGTTTTTGCATTGCTTCCCTCATCACGCTGAGCTTCTTTAGGGGAGGCACAGGGTTTTTGTCTTTCTCTAAAGGCAGGTGCTTAATAGAGTGCCTGGTACACAGCAAGTGCTAAATAAATGCTTGTAGACCCAATTTAGATGTAGAAAAAGCTGACAAGTCCTGCTGGGTGATACATGAAATTCTTTTCTGTCTCCTGCATAGACACAAAGCAGATGAGCACCACATGAGCTGATCCATGGTTTCTCATAATTGCTCTTTGTCCTGAATGCTCAAGTATTGTAGGAACAGTCCTTTCTGTTATGGGAACAAGCTGGAGAATGTTGAAAGTGACTGGGAAATTCAGGACAAAATAACACACACACACACACACACACACACACACACACACACACATTGTTCTAATTGAGGCACTTGCTGAATCTGAGAACTGAAAAGTCCTCACTCTCAAATTGAGGCTATTATCACATCTGCTCCCCTTTATGGAGTCAGGTTGTCCTAAAAATCTTCCTGGAATTAGCCCATTTGCACATTGAGATCTTCCCCAACTTCTCTGGAAGTCAGGCCACATCCACAACAAGTGCTTCTGGTAATCAACAGCACTGGTCTCTAAAGAGCTGCCAGAGCATCTGGGCTATTAGCCTGTATTTTAAATATTGCCCTTTACATATGGAAACCCCCTTTATGACAAGTGGCAATGCCTCTCTAAAGCCAGCGTCCTTCTTTTCTTCTCTTTTTGGCTCTTCCCCACTCCCTAGGCTGCCCTTACCTTCCTACTGGTCCAGCTCCCATTAAAGGTACTGACACAAGTTGAGAGGTCAAGCTAAGTGACTTCTGTCAGTGAATCACTGGCAGGAGAAGATTGGGTAGCATTTGAAACCTGCTCTCACTGAAAAGCAAGAACTTTCGTAACTAATTCCTTATAAACAGCAACTGGATGATAGTTATGGACCTAAAGGAAGTCAGTAGTTGCAGACCTTGAAAGAGTATTATATTCTACATAAAGGAGGAAACTCTGCTATCAATCTCAATATCTATCCATTTTCACACTTACTAGCTGTGTGAGCAGAGGTAATTTACTTAGTCGCTCTGAATCTCAGTCTTCTCCTCTGTAAAATGGGGACAAGAATACCTATATTCACTCCAGAGTGCTGGTGAAAAGATGCTGTGTAATATCAGTTCATCGTTTGTTTTGGTCCAGACCTGTGACTTCATTTCCCTGTGTGGAAATTCCCTCCCCCAACCAGTAACTCGGCTGTTACAGTATTTCCAATCATGAAGAGCTGCCTGAGGCAGTGAAAGGTTAGGTGATTTGTCATCCATGGTTGCACTGATAATATATGAACCCAGGCCTTCTTGGCTGGCCAGCCATCCACTTCATCAGGCTATCTCTCCATACCCATCAGGAAGATGGGTTCATCTTCCATTGCACTTACCATTCACAGTTGTCCTTGACTTTTCATCCCCTGCATCTAGCACAGAGCCAGCCACATTGTAAGTGCTTAATAATTCTCAGAGAATTCAGCTGAATCATGCCTGGTTCCCTAGAGTGGTGAGAACTCCCTGAAGACAGCCACTCCACCTCAAGCTTCTTTTGTATCCCCTACGGGGTGCCCAGCTCGGGCCACATGGTGGAGGGACCCAACAGACACTAATTTGCCGAATGACTTTCTACCCCCATCAAAGGTACATCCAATTTAAAAGTCACTAGCCAGTGATGATGCTGTTTCCTCCTGTGCAGTGCCTGGGGAGGAGTCTCTAGAGGAGAGCCTCCAGAAAGGTGAGTGTCCTACGGAGGAGAGAACTTTAGGTGAACCGTTTGGGAGAGGTGCATCACTGAGAACAAGGCCAGCTACAATCAGCCCTCTTCACTTCCCCCACTGAAAATTCCGCCTCGTGGCCCTGCCCTGGTGGAGTAAGTGGCTTCTTAGTGTCATGTCTCCTGCCCCACCCCCTCCCCAGCATGCCTCCCAAAGGGGCTCCAGGAGATCCTCAGCAGAACTTTATTCACCCCCCACCCCACCCCCCAGTTATCTAAAAAGCTGCTGTTTCCTTGGCCGAGACCACCTCCCTTCCTGGATCTTATAAGGCTGTAAATGGGAATTGGGGGGAGGCTTGAAAGTCTCCCAGTCCACAAAAAGGGGGTGGGGTAGCTGACCATGGTCCTGGAGTGACAGCTGCTGGAGAGCTCTGTGTGGGGCAGATGGAGGTCTGGACAGATGGGAGGGGGTGGGGGTGGGGAGCCGGAGAGAGGGGTCAGGGCTCTGGGCTGCCTGGTGGGAGACTGTGATTACTTGCCCGCCCGCCCTCCCTCTGAGCTGACATGGTAACCCAGAGGGAACCGAGCGGTGTGGAAGCAGCCAGAGCTTCAAAGCCATGCCACTCCAGCTGCATTTGCAGGATCTGCATCCAAAAAAAAAAAAAAGGGTGGGGCATCCTGCTACCACCGCCATCCATCGGCTATGGCCAGAAGTGGCGGCTGAGTGTAATGATTCCCAAGGCTGCTGGTGCAGGTTGCCATCTGCCTGCTTCCCGGCTCCCACATCCCTCCAGCTCAGGCATCTTTTTTGTTATTATTATTCCTTCCCTAAGGTGAGGAGGTAGACATCTCCGGCCACGACTGCCCTCTCCTCTCCGGCAGGCAGAAAGGAGCCGGGGTGCCCGTGGGTGGGTGTGGACGTGGGCGTGGGTGTGGGTGTGGAGGGGAGGCAGATTCCCGGAAGGGCAGCAGCCCGCGATCCGGGACCCCCTCCCGACGCCTGTAGGGTGGGCGGCCTCTTCTCCAGGGGATCGGTGGTCTCTGTACCCCTCCAAGCTGGCTCCCCCCAGCCCTCCTCCCCCAGACCCACCTGGTCGTAGATGTTCTGCAGGGCTTCCTTGCCCGTGGCCCTCCGGATCTCCACCTTCCTTCCGGATGATTCAACAGATGGCTGGCGGCCGGGGCCGTGCCGAGAGTAAGGGGGCTGCCCGTCGGAACCCAGGTGGGCCACGTCCCGCTGCTGAGCCACCACCTGGCCGGAGCCCCGGCCCACCGACAGCGAGTCGAAGTCGATGGTCTTGTTCTCAGATGAGCCTTCCACCGGGCAGAACATGCCGCAGAATTTCTGCCGGGGTTTGGGGCTGCCAGAGCCCAGGTTTTTGAAAAAGGCAGGGACCTCCTCATCCTCCCCCTGGTGCTTCCCTGATGAGCCTTTCCTTTCGGCCATGGCTCCACCGCCGCTGCCGCTGCCGCTGCCGCTGCCTCCCGGGGCCCCGGGCACGACTCAAGACTCGATGGTTTCTCCTTGGCTAGCAGGGGGTGGCTCCGCTCTGCTCTAGCTCTGACTAGCTGGGCGTGTGGCGCTCTCTTGCTCTCTCTCTCTCTCTCTCTCTCTCTCTCTCTCTCTCTCTCTCTCTCTCTCTCTCTCTCTCTCCCCTCCCTCCTTCCTTCCCTCCCTTCTCTCTCTCTCCCTCCCTCCCCTCCTTTCTTCTCTTCTCTCTCTCCTTCTCTCCTTCCCTCCCTCCTCCTTCCCTCTCCCAGTCTCTCCTATAGGAAAACCCTCTGGCTGCCAACCAGCTGCCGCTTTTCTCCAGAAGGCAAGGTGGTCGGGAAAGGAAGGGCTCCCACTCCCTGCCCCGACCCTGTCTCCTTCTCTGTTCTCCCACGCTCCGGGACGCTGGACTGGCCTTCGGGTGGAGGGTGGGCAGTGAAGTTCAGTCCAGGAGATTGGATTCAGCCGCTGCAATGGGGAGGGGGCAAAGGGGTGGAGGAGGAAAGAGGATGTGACCGATTCCCAGCAGCCCGAGGAGGGAGAGAATGAGAGGATGGGGCGAGGGGCGGGTCTGGGCTGCTTGGGAGGGGGGGACTATCCAGCGGCTGAAGGCTGAGCATAGATCCGGAAGTGATGTGCCCAGTGGTCCGTTGGCAAATGGATCAGAAGGGGTCTCAGGCAAGGAACCCAGGGAGAGCGGGGGAGGGGAGAAGCTCTTATAAGTGAGAGGAAAGAGTAAGTATCAGGAAGGGGAGGGAGGAGCCCCGAAACTCGGATCTCAGCCCATCTACACTGCTGCCCCACCCAACTCCCACCCTTGGTTCTGTTCAGCTGAAACTGGAGGACCCAGGCCCCATTCTCTGCCCAACAAGGACACCTGTTATTTTCCCACGCTCTGCTCTAGCCCCCATTGTTCTATGTCGCCTAGAAATCCAGACTCTCAGTTCTGAACCTCCCTTAACTGCCCATTTACAGATGAGGAGATTAATTAAGGCCCAAGAGGGGAAGTGACTTGCCCAAAGTCACACAGTCTTGAGTGAGCCTGGATTTGAAGCAACATCACAGAATCACAGATTTGCACCCAGCCCAAGATGTTTCAGGCAAGGAGGTGACTCCGTTATAATTGTAGCCCCAAACCACATCTTAGATATGTTTAAGAATTCCAGAGCCTAAGTTTTGCAGTACCCCCATTATATATCATTAATTCACCCTTTGAGCACTCCAGGATTAGGGATAAACAATGCCAGCAACCTGCTGCTAGAGCAAAGTATGCAGAAGGTACCAAGAGGGAGGCTCTTTGTTATGAGGTTTCATAAAGGCATATTTTTCATTTCAGAAAATGCCATTCCATATGATCAGTCAGTATTTATTTTGTGATCAATCCTACAAGTCATCAGTGCCTGAGGTTCCCTCCTTCCTCATCTCTGCCTCTCAGAACCCTTCTCTTCCATCAAGGCTGGGTATAGGCATCTTCTCAATGCCTTCTTAATGTCCTAACTTGCCAGTTCTCTCTCTCTCCTCCTCTTGGTTTGTATTAACTTACTTGTGGATATGTTGAGAGCTGTTTTGTCTTTGAATCCCCAGTGCCTAGAACAGTGCTTTCTATGTGCTAAGTACTTAATGTGAATTAAACCAAATTGAATCGAGCCATATTTTCCAGCAAAATATCAAAGTCTCCAGAGGGCAGGCCACACAGGGCACACCTAGAGGGTACAACTGCAGTGTTGCCTATTATATAGCTTATGCCCATATCCCTCTCCCCCTCCCCCAGTCCCATGAAGCCTGTTGTGATGGAAAGGCATAGTAAGGAGGACAGAGGACCAGCAGTCTAGACTGGTGGATGCCCTAATGAAGGGAAAAGGGGAAAGAGGAGTAATATTAATACATCTGAGACTTTCGTGGCTTCTTTGCCTTTTTCCATTATAATTCATTAAAAAAAAACGAATTGGAAGCCATTTTTAAGGAATGTATTGACTGTGATATTCTCCTTCCTCTTATTCTCAGGTCTGCTGCTACTCCCAGCTTCTCCCAGGAGAGCATATCCATTAGTGCTAGATTTGCCAATTCTGCCCCAGACACTTCTACCTGTGTGATGGTAGACAAGTCATTTACTGTCTGGGCCTCAGTTTCCTGGCATATATAATAAGGGAATGGATTCAACAGTTCCTCCAGGTCCTTTCCAGCTCCAACTGGAATCTCAGCTCTGGAACTGGGCAAATCCCTTCATTTATCCTATGCCTCACCATCCTCCTTCACAAAGGAGGGCAAATGAAATGACCTCTAAAACCCCTTCTTGCTCTAAATGTCTTCTTTTCAACCATGCTTTCTGCCCCCCTGTTGAGGGAATTGTCCTGGTCTTTACATGTGAGATGTTAGGAAGGGGAATACAAAGGAACTGGGATCCAAAGGAGGGAGAGCCAAGAAAGTCAGTGAAGGAAGTTGCCATCACAGAACAGAAGCTGAAATTCTTAGGGAGGCGTCTGAGGACAGTGTTGCAGTGAAGCTGGGTTCTTTCATGGGCTCCCTCCCCTATGCCTTGGAGTGTCAAGAGCTAAAGGCTGATTGAGCAGGATGATTGACAAATAAACAGGGGGCAAAGCTGAGTGCCTTCAGCATCCTGGTCCCTCCATCTCCTTTCAAGCACACATTCTCCCCTCTAGTCTTTCAACGTGGCTCTCCAAGGTTGCCTAGCACTGGCAGGAGAGCCTGCCCGCATGTCTGCTTTTGTGGTGGTGGTGGTGGTGATGATGGGTGATGGTGTGTATGTGTGTGTGTTTGTGTTGTGTTCCAACAATGGGTAGCCACTGAAAAGGTGCACACACAAAATCTGATGAGTGCCAGAGATGCTCCCTTATCACGAGGCTCCTCCCATAACTTCCTTATTGCCACCCCCTTCCTTCTTCACCTCCCCAGGCACTAGCTCCAGCCCCTGCGGCTGCTACCCTCCTTTCCCTTCCAGCAGCTGCTCCAACCTGAAAGGATGCTGTCTGCATGCTGAAATTCAAATGTGACTGAGGCAAGACAACTGGGCATGCCCAGTAGCTGGGCTGTTTGGAGGTGGAAATTAAATGAGCTTCTGAATGTGGCAATGCAGCCCTACCTGAGATCTTGACCTGCTGGATGGCTGAATCAGCCTGGGCAATTCCACTTCATCCCCCAATCCCTGCAATATCATTATCAGGCTGTTGGATGGGTTGAAAAGGGAGACAGACATTTGCCAGTGTGACCAGTTCAGATAGCCCCAACTTGGGGGGGGAGGGGGTGACAGGGGAGAAGAATGAGGCTGTAGTCACAAATCAAAAAGGGAAAGGAAACTAAGAAAAAAGTGTGTGGATGGTGAGGAAGGAAAGGGGAAGAGGAAGAGAGACAGAAGCCTCTTGCTCTTAATACCATGGAAGGGAAATGCTGACCCACTGCCACTGTTTTTTGTTAATTAATGGGGGGGCGGGGGGGAATCTCCTGTAACAGGTTTTTCTCACTCCTGAGCCTCAATGTAGTATGAATCAATATAGTATAAAGGTGACACTGGATTCTCAAAGGCCATGCCAGTAGGATTAGTGAGGCAGAGTAGAATGGAAGCAAGAACACTGAGGTTAGAAGAAAGTGTAGGTTGAATTACATGCCCTATGAAATCCCTACCAATTTCAATATTCTGTAGTTATAGCTCTTCAAGACTGAAGTTAACTCATAGCTTTGCCATTTATGGCCTATGTGGCTTAACAGAGTGATTTAAAATGTCTGGGCCTCAGTTTCCCCATCTAGAAAATCAAGTTGGGTGGATGGTATCTAATGGTCCTGTTGGCTTCAAATTCCATTATTCTAAATCTAAGAGGTACATGAGAAAACAAATGGGGTTTTAGATTAGAGTCAGGAAGTTGGGGGTATCATTTCTGCCTTACCTACTTAGCATCACAGATTTAGACAGCCTAGGGGCAATGTAGACCAACCTTTCCTACAAGGGGGGGGGGAACAAACTGGATGATCTTTGGGGTCCCATCAAGCTCTTCATTCATAATGATTACTTCATTTTACAATTAATGAAATAAGCTTTCTATTTCATCCTAAGCCTTTGTAATGGCTTTGACGTATTATATGTTTACTTGCAAACATTTAAATGCATTTCCAGAGGCCACACAGTAAATTTTCCAGAAGGGGTTTGTACTCAGGTCATCCATCTCCAGAACCAGTGCTCTCTTTACCTGGCATTTTTGTATTACCATGGACAAGTCCTTTCACTTTTGGGGATCTTGATTTCCTTATCTGTAAAGGGGGAAAGCGATGCCTCAATTGTGCATCCCCACAGTATTTTTGTATATATGAAATAAAATAATGTGTCTAGCACTTTACAAAGTACATATCAGTTATTATTATGACCAGCCAAGAATGACTTTGATGATTGGCCTGGCAACACACTTGGAGTTGGGAAAAAAGTATTAACAGAAAGCTGACCACCAAGTGATGGATTTCCTTTGGCCACAGTATGTCATGGAAACCGTCTACCAAAGCAGGCATGGTGTTCCAATTTGCTTTGATGAAGGAATACTCATACTGAGGAAATCATGGAATCTGTGAAGTACCAAAGGAAGATTGTTTTATATTGGAGACACTGTTTTCTTCTTTCTCAATTGACTCTGTCATACACTGGCCTTTATGTACAAGGGTATCTCATTTGCTGTATCATTCTATAAAGATAACACTTTAGCTGGTACTGTTACTATAAGCCAGTGGTTCTCAAAGTGTGGTACTCAGACACCTTGGGGTCCCCAAGATAATACTAAGGTGTTTTTTGCCTATTGAAATATTCCTCCCTTTTCCAACTCCAAAAAAATCCTGTCTTAGAAATGATTGGCTACTGAGATTAAGTGACTTGTCCAGGGTCATGAAAGAAAGTGTCTGAGGCCAGACTTGAACCAAGGACCTCACGTCTCCAGGTCCAACTCTCTATACACTGAGTCACCAAACACCTTTATTGGTATATTTCTCAACGAAAACAATATATAACAACAGATTGGGTTCATTAGCAGGCATGAGAATACAGCTATCTTGAATTGAGCCAGATAATAAAGAGATTTGGAAAAATTTGTAAAATAACACCACCCTTCCCACATATTCTCTTTTGTAAAATAGGATTTTTTCATAAAAATGTTATTTATTTTAATTTGGAATGAACTTATTGCTATTTAAATTGATAAATCAATATTCAAGTTTTATCCATTTTAATTTATGATATAAATAGATAGAATCCATATAAGGAAAAGCTCTTGTGGATCCACAATAATTTTTAAGAATATAAAGGAGACCTGAGATCAAAAAGTTTAGGAACCAGGGGAAGCTAGGTGGCTCAGTGAGTGGATAGAGTGCCAGGTCTGGAGTTGAGAGAATTCGGGTTCAAATCTGATCTTAGACATTTTCAAGGTGTGTGACCATGGGCAAGTCACTTAAATCCACTTTCCTAGTCTTTGCTCTTATTTCTTAGAGTTATTGCTATGACAGAAAGTAGAGGGTTTTTTCCCCAAGTGTGGAGAATCACAGGAAGGGTGATGTGAAGGGAGCCTTCTCTTTGTCAGTAATGATGGTGAACATCACTTAATCAATATATGACCTGGTCAGTTTTCTCATCTATAATATGGTGATGTTACCCATAGTAGCAATAGTAGTAGTTGCAATGGTAGTAGTAGTGGGAGAGGTAGTGGTTGTGATAGTGATAACATTGGTGGTGGTGGTAGTAGTAGTAACTAATGTTTTAATTATAATAACACATTAAACTTTTAAATTACTTACACATGATCTCATTTTACCCCCATCAAAAGTCAGTGAGGTAAGTGCTACAGGTATTGTATTATTATCCCCATCTTTGAGATGAGAAAATTTGAGACTGAGACAGGTAAGAATGGTTTGCCCCATGTAACAAAACCAATAGGAGCTAGATGACTGGAAACCATTTACATGTCTTTAGATTCTTTCTACACTGCACTTCTCTGGTACCTATAATTCTGAGTTGCTGTGAGGGTGAATAAGTGGAAAAAAAAGTATTTACATGTTTATGTAGTAGACCAGGATTTTAATGGAAGTTGGTTGGCTTGTATTTACCTCCCCCCAAAAAAACACTACCAGCCAGCTCTGTTTTAAATAAAGACTTGCTAGAGCAGGTGTAGGGAAGTTTGAGTTAATTTTGCCCCCAAGTGGATTGCTCTAGAACCCAACCATGGATTTTTGGAGCAAGAAGGATGTGCTTTTATCTTTTTGTCAGAGACTTTTAGCTGCTTTCTTTCTGGTAAACTTTTTTATCCATAGTATGTATTTCTTTTACCTGGAAGTCACTGAATATGTTTTTATTAAAAAGCATTGATTGTCTGAACCCTCAGGCTTTGAGTGATACACTGCATCAGACCAGTGCCTTCCCTCTGAAGGTACATCCAATTGACACTGTCTATATCTCATTTGTAGATAGTTTGGGGGCATATTTTCTCCCCCACTAAAATATGTGCTCTTTCTTTCCCCACCCCTTAGCACAGTGCCTCATGCATTTTAAGCATCATTTGATCAGACTGGAATCATTTATTATTATGTGTTAAGCACTGTGCTAAATATTTGGGATACAGAAAAAAAAAGATAAGACATTGTCTGCCTTCAAGGATCTTACATTCTTATGACAAAGACAAAAACACATTGGCAAAAGGAGTAATTTTCATTGGGCAATTTGGAGATCTACAAATGCATGTTTGGACTATAAAATCCCATGATACTATGAATTCCCTGGACCCCAACTTTCTCAGCTTTAATATGAAAGTATTGAATTAGATCACTACTGAGACTCCTTTTGACTTTAAATCCATGATTCCATGACCCTGTTATCAGTACCACCAGTATTATCCTCTTCCTTCTCTTCTTCCTTCTTGTCAATAGTAATAGTAGAAATAGTATTATTTTTTCTTTAAACTCAAAGCAGTTTCATAGCCATTATCTCACTATAGCCTGAAGACATCCCTTTGGGAATATTCTGAGCACTCTCTGTCCCCCTCCATTTCACATGTGGTGAAATTGAGACCTAGAGAAGTCTTGTAATTTGCCAAAGGTCATGCAATCAGTAGAAGAGATAAGAAACTAAAACTTGCTTTTCTGATCTTGGGGCGCTGTCCCTTCAGCACCACTGATCCTGATTAAGGGAGATGCTGGAGACTACTCTGGTGGCTGCTACTGCTCCCCTAATTGGTCAGAACCCACAACACGGAGACACTCCCTAGGATTCATAAGGATTGGCATGACCAGAGAAGAATGATGGATGTACCCTACTAGACACCATAGAATGGAAGCTGAGATGCACTGGCAGCCATCCATGCTTTGATTTACCAAATCCTTGCCTCAGAAATGGATTGATTGATTTTCTTTTCCCATTTCCTGTAGGTCCCAAATGACTCATTAACCACATTTAAATGACTGAAAAGGAAAAGTATGATGTTAGTAACTGGCATTTAATGTGCAAAGAAACATCTAGATGTTCATTTTAAAAAACAGGCTGATATCCCACCAAAGGAAATTAATGCAAGAATCAAAGCTTAACTTCATTTTATGCTGTGATTTTATGTTCCAAATTTTATTTCTATCTTTATTTCCTTTATAATTATGAATAATGCAAAAATTTAGGTTTAGTCATTCAGATATTCATTATATAGTGTTATTACATTATATCATATCACATCATTTATTATTGCATTATATTACATCCCAAAATATATAATTTGACATTGTATCATGTCATAATGTACCCTAATACATTATATTTGTTAAATTTAAATTGTGGTTGGAATCTGAATATTTACATAGGTGGTCACCAGGGATTTAATTTCTAAATCCCAAAATGAATTACTAAAGTAAATGGAATTAATGGTAGTTTATTTACAATAGAGGGAAGATATTAAGGAAGAGATAAAAGGAGAGAGAGAGAGACAGAGAGACAGAGACAGAGACAGAGAGACAGAGAGAGACAGAGACAGAGAGAGAGAGAGAGAGAGAGAGAGAGAGAGAGAGAGAGAGAGAGAGAGAGAGAGAGAGAGAGAGAGAGAGAGAGCCAGGGGGAAAAAAGTCTCAAGACAATGGTCCTTTCTTGGAGAATCTCTGAGAAAAGGCAGGGTCACTAAGTCAGCCTTTCACTCACCAATGGTGACCATCTAAAAGGAAAAACAGTCTGAGGTCTCCTGCACGAGTTCCTCCAGGGGTCCAATTCCTCCAGTCCAACTCCGAGTCAGAGTTCTTCCATCTCCTCGAATGAATCGAATATATCCTTCTGACCTCTGATACTCTTTTTAAAGATGTTTTTTCTCTTGTGTCACCTCCCCTAAATTTCACATCTACCTATCACAGCAGACACTTTTCTCCAGGACTGTCCACTCTTTAATTCACACCTTCTTTGGTTAGATTATATCTTTTGGGTTACTTAACAACTTTTTTGGTTAGTTCACCTTTTGTAGTTACTTAAGACCTTTTTGTAGTTAAAATGGATAGATCTACTTAAGATACTGAGTTACCATTTTTTGTAGATTAAAATCTAAAAATATATTGTGGATTACAATTTAATCTTCCCAATAAAGGAAGAGCTAAATACCTTCATTGTTACAATCAGGGCATTATAATTTTTTTTTAAATATATTTTATTTGATCATTTCCAAGCATTATTCGTTAAAGACATAGATCATTTTCTTTTCCTCCCCCCCACCCCCCATAGCCGACACGTAAGTCCACTGGGCATTAGATGTTTTCTTGATTTGAACCCATTGCTTTGTTGATAGTATTTGCATTAGAGTGTTCATTTAGAGTCTATCCTCTGTCATGTCCCCTCAACCTCTGTATTCAGGCAGTTGCTTTTTCTCGGTGTTTCCACTCCCATAGTTTATCCTTTGCTTATGAATGGTGTTTTTTTCTCCTGGATCCCTGCAAGTTGTTCAGGGACATTACACCGCCACTAATGGAAAAGTCCATTACGTTCGATTATACCACAGTGTATTAGTCTCTGTGTACAATGTTCTCCTGGTTCTGCTCCTCTCGCTCTGCATCACCTCCTGGAGGTCGTTCCAGTCTCCATGGAACTTCTCCACTTTATTATTCCTTTTAGCACAATAGTATTCCATCACCAACATATACCACAGTTTGTTCAGCCATTCCCCAATTGATGGGCATCCCCTCGTTTTCCAGTTTTGGGCCACCACAAAGAGCGCAGCTATGAATATTTTTGTACAAGTCTTTTTGTCCATTATCTCTTTGGGGTACAGACCCAGCAGTGCTATGGCTGGATCAAAGGGTAGATATTCTTTTGTCGCCCTTTGGAGGGCATTATAATTGAATCTTCACAATAAAGGAAGAGCTAAGTATCTTCATTGTTACAATAAGGGGAGAGCTAAATCCAATCTTCACACATTGTATCATAATGTCATGTCATATCATATCATATTGTATTATAAGCAGTATGGTGGATTGACTTGAAGTCAGGAAGATCTGGATTCAAGTCCTACCTCTGAAACTTACTTATTCTATGACCCTCTGCAAATCATTTGACCTCCTCATGCCAGAAACAATCTCTAAAGCTTATCTGCTAAGCTATATACCAGTTGCTATCTGTATCAATTGAAGGACTGTCCAGTGGCAAAACCACAGATTCTTGACATATTAACAAGTTATTTCAGAGTCTAATAATATATGTATAGCTGTGAAAAAAAATCTGAGGTGGAAGAAATAGAGACAGAGTGTCTAGAGAGAGACAAGTGATTGATTAGCTGTGCTTCCCTCTTTCCTGGTCAGATCATATCCAAAATGTTGTGTTGAGCATTAAGTGCCACCTAACAGGAAAGATCAGAGAGCTAAAGAGCCTACAGAGGAGAGCAGCAAGGGTGGTGATCTTGACATCATGTCATATGAAATGACTTCAAATTGGGAGCTTAGAATATGGGGAAAGGAATAGATAGATCTAAGGATTTTCCAATATTAAATGGAAACAGATTTTCATTCAATATTTAAAAATCATAATAAATGGAGCTGTTAAAAAAAAATACCTGGGTAAGTAAAAACAGAAGCAACTAAGTGGTGAGACTTAGAGAGAAGTCCTAAGTTCAAATCTGGTCTGACTTTTCCTAGCTGTGTGACCCTGGGCAAGTCATTTAACCCTAACTGCCTAGCCCTTCTCACTCTTTTGCCTTGGAACAGAAACTTAGTATCAATTATAAGATAAGATAAGGGTTTTTAAAAGAACAATAATAGCTTTTATTTATAAAGTGCATTAAAGTTCTAATACTGTGAAGTATACTATGGTACCATACTACTAGAAGTATTTAAGAAAAGGCTAGATCACCATATGTTAGAAGATTATTACATAGAGTATGATAGGCTAGATGACCAAAAGTATAATCTTACAATCAAGAAAAGTAATGTGACCCTGAGTGGGTCATATTGGGAGGGTACAATTTTCAGGAATAAGGAGGTGTAAGTGCAGCTATCTTCTGCTCTGCTCAAACCACAGTCAGGGACCTGTGTTTAGTTAAGGGCAGCAGAATTTGGAAAGGACATTGATAAATGGGAGAGAACTGCAAAGCATCCAGAAATGTCCATGAGGGTGGTGAGGAAAGTGATTTGGGGTGAAAAGAGCACCAGACTTGGATTGTCATTTAAACCTCTTTATAATCTGGCACCGATCTACCTTTTTTCCTTTTAAACCCTTACCTTCCATCTTAGGATCAATACTAAGTACTACTTCCAAGGCAGAAAGCAGGAAGGACTAGACAATGGGGGTTAAGTGACTTGGCCAGAGTCACACAACTAGGACATATCTGACATCAAATTTGAACCCAGGACCTCCCATCTCCAAGGCTGGCTCTCTATCCACTGAGCCACCTTGCTGACCCTCCAATCTACTTTTGCTATATGACTGCTGCTCACACACTCTAGCTTTCAGCCAAAATGGCCAATTTACTGTTCCTCACATACAATGTTTCTTCTTCAGTTCCTTTGCATAAAGTGGAGTGTAGTCCCTAGTCACTTCTGCCTCTTGGAATCTCTGTAGGTAAAGCTCAGCTCAAGTTCAACCTCCAACAAAAGGACTCTACTGAATCCCCCAAGTGGGAACATTTCCTCTTCCCACAAAAAAAAAAAATACTTTGGTGTGTGTGTGTGTGTGTGTGTGTGTGTGTGTGTGTGTGTGTGTGTGTGTGTGAAATGAGATGTTATGAGTGGAAGATGAAATGGCTGAGGAAACAAAGGTTGGAGCTTCCAAGTATCTCAATTTATTAAGCAATGCTTACCAATTGTCCAACAAATTGGGACCAGGAGCTATCCTTAGCTTTGTCACTGGATACCAAATACGGACCTCGAACAATTAATCAAATAAGACCAACTCATTAAAAGATAACATAATTAAGTAATTTGATTTCTAACTGGAAGAAAGATGAAAGACTTTCCAAGTTGGGAGGAGGAGAGTGAATGGGTACAATTCCTTGAATTCAGAAAGAGAGGTGCCCCACTCCCCCCCCCCCCCACCAAGTGTCTGTAGGTACTCAAAGGAGCATGGAAACAATGAGTGACTGGTCGGATTGGGGCCAATTTTCAGATAAGGCATAGTTTGCTTGCTATATACTACTGGAAGAAAAGCCCTTGCACTGGTCTTTCCATCTGGCTGGATTTCTGGTCAGCATCCCGTCAGTCCTTAGTTAAGGGTCTCTAAAAAGCAGTTAGAGTTGGTCCAACTTCCCAGCCATGCAGGACTAGGTTCAAACAACAGAATACGGTTTTCTCCCAGTTCCTACACTTGAATAAAGTTTTCTCCCAAGACAAAAATTGGACTAGACCTAGAATTAAATAGAAAGGGAACTGAACCAGGTCCAGAATTAAATCACAAGATGGAGTCAATGTGGGTTACTCAATTCCCATAATTAACCATTTGCTGTCCTAATCTCCTCAATTGCCTCATATATGTGTTTTGCACAAGTTAAAAGTCTATATAAATGTTAACTCTTTCTTATTCAGACACTAGCTATGTGACCCTGGGCAAGTCACAACCTCGCTCAGCCTCAGTTTTCTTATTCGCAAAATGGGAATAAGAATAGATATGTTAACTGGAAAAAACACAGAACTATTAAGTAGTCAAAATCACTCTTTAATCAAGGGCAAAAGGGGTTCAGCACTAAGACACAGAGCTGCTTACCACACTGACTGCACAGAGTCCGAGGAGAGGATTGAACTCTCCACCCTGGTTACTGACCCCTGGGAAAATGCCAAGTGTAGGAGAATGACAATTCTGAAGAGCCATCAAAGTTGGGGAGCTTAAATACCTTTCTAGATGACCTGGGGGCTTAGGATGTGAGGAATAGTTGATTGACTTTACAATGGTAAGAAAGGGAAATGAGGAGTTCCAGATAGGAATGACAGGGAGGGGCTGATGGCCTACAATGGACACAAAAGGGAAAGACTCAGCCCAGGGCTGGGCCACCTTGGTAAAGGACCTTAGCCTAGGGGGAGAAACCATTGGGACAAAAGAGATACTTAATATTGGATGGGATTATCTGCCCCCACCCAAACTACCAGGATGTCTATTGTCTGGTGAAGTGGGACCTTCCCTCAGGGGGAAAACTCTCCTGTGACAAGGTCAAAACCTGGGTCTCTACCCTCAAACTAAATAAACTGGGAAAGTTGACAGATAACAGACAATAAGAACAGACCATATCCCAGGATTATTAGAAGAGTCAAAGGAAATCATGTATATCAAATACTTTGTAAATCTTAATGTGGTATACAGACTCTAGCAATTATTATTATTTATATTTAATTATCTATATACTTGTTGTTTCACTCCCAATAGAATACAAGGTCCTTGAGAATAGAGAATGTTATTGCCTTAAGTGTGACTCATGGATGTTGTTCAGTCATTTCAGGCATGCCCGACTCTTCTGGACCCCATTTGGGTTTTTTCAGCAAAGATACTGGACTGGTTTTCTATTTCCTTCTCCAGCTCATTTTATAGATGAGGGCTGAAGCAAACAGGGTTAATTGACTTGCTCAGGGTCACACATCTTGTCCGAGGCAAGATTTAAACTCAGAGGAGTCTCCCTGACTCTAGGTCTGGTACTCTGCTACCCCAGGATGACCCATAGTATATAATAAATGCTGGTTTCATCTTTCTGGCATAAGATGGATAGAGAGTTGGCTTTGAAGGCAAACAATTTGGGGTTCAAATCCTGCCTCTGATACATATTAGTTACATGACTCTTAAATTAAGTCACTTAACTTCTATTTGCAGATTATAAATTGGCAATGTGTCATTTGCAAACCAGCATTGGGAAAGGGAGTTATAGCAATGATCCATTCTCTACATCAATGAAATTGAAGATTCCAGCCAATTGTGATTCTATATCACTACCCACCAATTCCCTTCTTAAGTAGAAGCCTTTTCTGATAACAAATATGGGTAATACAGCCAAACAAAGGCCAAGTGTTGGCCATGTCCAAAAATGGCTTGTTGTCTTCCCTATCTCCAAGAGAAGTTCCTTTTGGAGGAAGAATTGTTTCCCTTTTGATATTGTAACTCCAGCACCTAACAGAGTGGTGGTACTTGGGAAATACTTGATAGATGTTTGTTGATTGATTACTTGATAAGAGCAACACAGACTGAAATCCCAACCTGCAGGACATTAGGGTCCAAGAACCTGGGTTTGAATCCAAGTCTGACTCAAACAAGGTTGTCTAAGTGACCATGGCCAAGTTACTTCATCTTCCTGGGCCTTAGTTTCCTCTTCTGTCAAATGTTAACTTCTAATTGCAACTCAAAATTCCTAATTCTATAATCAGTTATCTTAGTATCTAAATTCAGGATTCTATGATCCCGAGTCTGATAACACTTAGCCCAAGTCTTCAAGGGCCAAGAGAAACAATGGGCAAGCCACACCCCTCATTGATTTCCTTGGAAAAAAAATAAAAGGAGCCAGATGGAATCCAGTTCCCTGAGAGACTTCAATCTCATTAACCATTAATAAAACCACACCCAGCCTCTCTGGCTATTAAAATACTGTACACATCACAGAGAAACTGGGAAATCATTTTACATACTAAATGTGCACTCTGGGTTAAATTCTGCCCTAGTTCAAATTCATGTGAGGGCTAGAGAGGGAAAGACACTCCCAGAATCCACACTGCCCTTTGGTTTTATTGGTCAATTCCACTTGTCCTCTTTGGAGTGCTCCATCCTCTTAATTCCCCTTGAAAGTGCTGCAATCTATTACTCAGGGGAGACCACATGATGCCCCAAGACAGAGCATGCTGTTAGCACTTTAATTCTGCATTAGCAGGGAGCCCCCAGATGTCATCTCCCCCATTTCTGGCTCCCATTATGAGCCATAAATAAAAGCTCTTGCAGAAATGAATGAAAAGGACAGCATCCCATTGCTTTACTAACAGGGAGTCTGAGCAAGGGGGAATCATTGGGCATGGCTATCTCAGCTACCCTGGGCTTTGCATTTAGGAGATGTTTAACCACTGTTTGTTGAGTTGTGTAATTATAACGATCAAGCTCGGCCCCAGAGGAGAGATGACAGTATGCACCTCCCTCCCTTCATGGCAGATGTGGCAGACTACCAGGATGGGATGATGATGATGATAGACATGCTCATGACAATTATAGCGAACATTTGTATAGCACTTCAAGGTCTGCGAAGTGCTTTATTTTGATTAACTTATTTGATAATCACAACAACCTTCATGAAATAGCTGCTATTATTACTATCATCATTTTACAGATGAAGACACTGAGGCTTAGGGAGTTCCAATGACTTGGCCAGGATCATATGACTGGTGTATGTCTTAAGCAGGGCTTGTTCTTTTTGCTGAATTGTTTTTATTTTCTCTTTCTTTTTATCCTTTGTTCTAAAGGATCACTTTCTGAGGATGGGTAGTTTTGAGCACTATGATAGCATAAAATCAAAAAACATCACTAAAAGTTTTGAACAGTAATTGATAAGTTTATTGAGGAAGAAGTGAAGCCTGGAGAGATTAAATAATCACAAAGACAGTGAGTAGCAGAGCTGAGATTTGAACTCAGGTCCTTGAATTACAAGTCCAGTACTATATGTACTATATTACATGTTGAAGGGAATTCCAATAACAAAAAGAGTTCCCTGTGCTGACATTAGCAGGATCACTGATCCTTCTTGCACTTGTATAATGATAATAATTTACAATAGTATTTCCTGAACTTACTTAGCTGAGGTTTGAAATGTATTTCTAAAGCCCATAAAAATAGGATGGAGGGTACAGCTAGGTGGTTCAGTGGATTGAGAGCCAGGGAGGCCCTGAGTTCAAATCCTAGAGATGAGGGGTCTTGAGTTCAAATATGGCCTCAGATACTTCCTAGCTGTGTGACCCTAGGCAAGTCACTTAACCCCTATTGCCTAGCCCTTATCCCTATTCTGTCTTAGAATCAATACACAGTATTCTTTCAAAGACAGAAGGTAAAGGTTAAAAAAAAAAACAGGGTGGAGTAGCTGGGAGTATGGAATACACATGGGTGCAAAAAAACCCAAAGATCCAACTGCACCCATGTGTCCTACTTCTCTTTCCCCTGGGGGCATTCCATGCTCCCTGTCACTCTATCTTGTTTTTATGGGTTCTAGAAATGTATTTCAAATCTCAGCTATGTAAGTTCAGTGAAAGGCAAACTGTGGCAGGTCTCACCAAGCTGGCAGGGCATCTCATAACAACAACAAAGTTTTAGATGACTTTGAAGTTTGCAAAACAATTGACATAAATCATCTAATTTGTTTATGATTTTGAATATTATTGTTAATAATAATAGTGATATTATTGCTAATAATATTATTGTTTTTAATAATAACAGCAATAAGGTTTGCAAAGTACCGTACAAATATCATCTCATTTTATCCTCATAAGAACCCAGTGTTAGATGCCTACTATCCCTCCATTTATATATGAGGAAACTGAGGCACAGAAAGATCAAACGACCTCACAACTAGTAACAGCTCACAGCTAGTTAAAGGATCACACAACCAGAAAGTGCAAGAAGTGACATTCAAAGCCAGGGTTCAACTGACTGCAGGGGCAAGCTTCTTTCCCCTCTACCATATTGCCTATTCACAAAGCAGTCATGGACTAGATGGCTTATAAGGTCCCTTCCAGCTCTTAAGTTCCATCTGTGATCCTTCTTCTGACTTATGGAGAGAGCATGGCAGAACAAATAGAACACATAATGTGGAATCAAGAAGACACAGGTTCAAATCCTGCCTCATATGCTAACTTTTCTCAGTTTGTTTCCCCATCTGTAAAATGGGATAAAAGCACCTACACCACAGGCTTGTTGAAAGAATCAAATGAGATGGCACATGGAAATCACTTTTTTTACTTGTAATCTCCACCACAGAAGTATATTTTTGCATAGCCCTTCCTCTTTGCCCTTTCTATCTTTCCAGTCTTCTTACACCTTTCACTCAATCATCAACTCTGCAGTTCAGTGGCTTTGGTCTCCATCTCCAAACACCATCCCCTCTTTGGTTCTAGCTCCTTCCCTCTATTAAGTATTTCTTATTTATACAGTGTATTAGTTTGCTTTGTTTTTATCTGTTTACTTGTTGTCTCCCCCATTAGACTGTAAGCTCCTTGAGGGAAAAAATTATCTTTTGCCTCTTTTTGCTTCCCCAGCATTTAGCACAATGCCTGGCACATAGTAGACACTTAATAAATGTTGATTGATTGATTGATTGACTTCAGGCATTTTCACTGGCCATTCTCCATGTCTGCAACACACTCCCTCCTCAACTCTATCTCCAGGCTTCCTTCAATACCCAACAGGAAACCTTTCCTCATTCTTCTTAATTCTAGTAGCTTCCCTTTGTTAATTATTTCTCATTTATTTTGTAGATAGCTTGTTTTTACTTAGTTATTAGGAAGTCTCTCCTATTATTAATATACACACAAATATATATAAGGATTCAAATCCTGCCTCAGAAATTTTATGGCAATATAACCACCAGTGGGTGGGCCACTTAACCTATCTTGACCTCAGTTTCTCATCTGTTAAATGAGAGAATGGACTCAATAGTCTCTAAGGTGCCTTTGAGCTTTCAGCCTATCTTACTCATTGGCTTCCTAAAGAAGCTTTGATTTAGATGGCCTCCTGCCTTCCTAGAGATGTGAACTAGCGACCATCTTTAAAGCCACATAAAGTGGCCATCTTCACTTGTCTTCTCTGTGGGATGAAGATTCAAAGCTGCCCACAAGCTTGTTCTTGGCCCCTCAACCAATGGGAATTACCAAAGACCTTCAGGTATCGTGTTAGAAGGGGAAACCAGAAGGAGCACTCTTCCTCCTCATGTGTGAGAAATCCAACATGGAGATTCCAAATTGGAGGAACACAGATACGACCACAGAAGTGGGTCCCCAAAGGATAAAAATACAAATAATGAGCCACTTTTCTCCATGGATGGGTCATGCTTTGCATTCACTTTGGTACTACACAAGCTCAGAGCTGACCTACTCACTGTGAGGATCTAGAACATCATATTTTGGAGGGTCAAAGGCAGCCATATTGTGCTTAATTTAAAGAGTAGCTGAACAAAAAATTGTGTATCCTTTAAGAAAAAAAAGTCCTTGTGATCAGCTAGGTGGTTCAGTGGATTGAGAGCCAGGCCTAGATATGTGAGTATTGATTCTAAGATGGGAGGTGAGGGTTTGTTTTACTTTAAACCCTTACTTTCCATCTTAGAATTAATACTAAGTATTAGCTCTAAGGCAGAAGAGGGGTAAGGGCTAGGCAATGGGGATTAAGTGACTTGCCCAAAGTCACACAGCTAAGAAGTGTCTAAGGTCAGATTTGAACCCAAGACATCTCCAGGCCTGGTCCTTTATCCTTTGAGCCTCTATCCACTGAGTCACCTAGCTACCCCCAGAAGTATGTAAACTGTCAAGATTTGAAATTGACACTGTCTTAGATCTGCTTCAAACTCCAATTCTTTCTCAAGCCAGCTTCTCTACTTCTTATCTCTATACTAATATAACAAGACTTATTTTCTAATATCATCCTAATAGTATCCCTAATACATGACTGAATTAAAACAAAACAAGGAAAGTAATAAATAAAAATAAGATAAAATTAATAAGTATAAAAGTATAAAAAATAAACAAATAAGTATATTTCTTTACTTTTTCTGTTGAAACTCGGCAGTGTTTTTCAATGCAATGATAGGATCATAGACCCAGAGCAGGAGGGAACCTAAGAGACAGGCTTCATTTTATATACATAGAAATTGAGAAAGATTATGCAACTTTCCAAGGTCACATAGTCAAAAAATGGCAGATGTTGGATTTGAACTCAGATCCTCTGACTGGAGAATCAGTGTCCTTTGAAAATAAGAAGTAAGTATCACAATACTCAGTAAGAGCTAAGCACAAAGCTTGTTCAATCCAGCCCAGGACACTGATCCCCTTGGATTATATCCAAAAGAATTTTCATGCCACTGAAAAAATTCTGTCTTATGGAACACCAGGCTCTCTTGGAATTTCTTCTCATCTATTTGGGAAAACTGAGTCTAACTTAGAATCTAAAAAGAAAGAAGCCTGAACCAGAAACATGACCAGTCTGATTCTGGACTTGCTAGCCCAGTAGCTGGGATGTCACAATCCTGACAGCCACGAAGCATCATGAGATTGAGGGTTCAACACCAAAATAGACATTGGGAAGGTTGGTGTTGGAGAAAAAATCAAGGTGGGGGAAGTTTGTGGTCATCAGAAACCCTCAGCAATTTCCCAATGACAAGCCTGCTGCTCCTTTGGACTGTTGCACTCAAGGCTTAGCTCATTCTCTGTGAGAAGTATCCATCCCAGATAATGTGGCTACTGAAGAGCCAGCTGTCAAGGCTGCCAGTCTCACCCCATGACTTTGTTGTTCTGTTGATACTTCAGTGATGATCCCATTTCCTCTCTGATATGGAAGATAAATACTAGGACTAAATAAGTGGCCCTGTTTTACACCTTATTTTAAATGAATATCAGTCTCATGGAGCTGAGATCTGGCCCACTTTATAAATAGTTGTTGATTGCTTAATGATCCTGTAGTCGATTGAACCCCACAAGCATGATTTATATTTATTGGGTATATATTTGTAGATGTACTTGCTGTCATTGCCATTAGAATGTGAGCTTCTTTAGGTGGCTCAGTGGGTAATGGGAGGTCCTAGGTCAAATCTGGCCTTAGACACTTCCTAGCTGTGTGACCCTGAGCAAGTCACTTAACCCTGTTTGCTTAGCCCTTGCTACTCTTCTATCTTAAAAATGATAGTGAGACAGAAGGCAGGGGGCAGCTGGGTGGCTCAGTAGATAGAGAGCCAGGCCTGGGCACAGGAGGTCCTAGGTTCTAGTTTCAAACATTGCCTAGTTGTATGACCTTGTGCAAGTCACTTAACCTGCATTGCCTACCCCTTAACCACTCTTTTGTCTTGAAACCAATACATAATATTGATTCAAAAAGAAGCGAGGGTTTAAAACAAACAAAAAAAAATTAAAAGAATTAAACTTTTTTTAAACCCTTACCTTCTCCCTTAGAATCAATACTAAGTATTAATTGCAAGGCAGAAGAGTGGTAAGGGGTAGGAAATGGAGGGTCCGTGACTTGTCCAGGGTCACACAGCTAGGAAGTGTATGAGGCCAAATATGAACCCAGGACCAGCTCTCAATCCATTGAGTCACCCAGCTGCCTTCATAATAGAAGCTTCTTTGGGATTCTTCATTCTCTGTATCTGTATGGTCATTACTTGGCACAGTAAAGGTGCACTAAAGTACTTATCAATTAATTGAAGTGACTATAGTGTGCCAGATACTATCCTAAGCACTGGCCATGCAAATGTGCCAAATGGCAAGTCTCTGCCCTCACACAGCTCCCAATCACTGTAGAGGGGCTGGCCATGGAGTTCTGCAATCTCCAAAAAATCCAAAATGGCAGCAGATCATGCCAGAGGCAATGGAGGGGTTCTTGGTGGCATCTACAGAGGCTGTGGCAGATTTGCAATAATGACACCCATGTCGGAAACCAAGGAAAAGATACCATTCCAGCACATCATGCTAGAAAAGGTGGTGAACGAATTATGCAAGAGATGAAGGAGTATCAAGTCGACAGCTGGACTCAAATCCTTTTCTCCACAGAATGATAAGAAGATCTCAAGGAAGGCTACCAGCAAATGAGATGGACCCCCAGAAGCAGAATTATGGAAGGACATGGACAAGAGTGATGCAGAATGAGAAGATATAGATGACTGGCTATCTGCACCATTAGAAGGAGTCTACATGTTGGTAATATGATAGGGAAGGGGAAGGGGAAGGGTCAATAGTTCCTACTATGTCTGGCACTGTGCTAAGTGCTCTTTTACAAATATCTCATTTGATCCTCACAACAACCCAGAAAGGTAAGTGCTATAATTATCCCCATTTTACAGTTGAAAAACTGAGGCCAGGCCAAGATTAAATGACTTCCCCCTGTCACCCAGCTAGTAAGGGTTTGAGACTAGATTTGAATTCAGGTCTTCTTCACTCCTAACTCAGTGCTCTCTCTGCTATGCCAACAAGCTGCCTTAATAGACCTAAAGAGCTATAAAGATAAAAATAGGAACTGGACCTTTGATTCCTCTGGGATGGAGAACTCCCTCTCCCAAAACAAATTGACACCTTCTAGGCAACTTCTATTCTTTGAGAGCTCCCTGAAGCATTGAGGTATTTATTTAGGGTCATACAACCAGCATGTGTCAAAAATGGGACTTGGTTTCCCACTCTTGGTCCACTACACCATGTTCCTTTTCTTAGGACAGAGAATGAGAGAAGGTATCTAGAAATGAAGATGATGGGGGAAAGGAAGGGGAAGCTAGGTGATCCAGTGGGTAGAGAGCCAGGCCTGGATACAGGAGGTCCTGGGTTCAAATCTAGGCTTAAATACTTCCTAGCTGTTGTAAAGATTAAAATTTGGGGAAACTGGTAGAAGTAGAAATTAGTTTCTCTCTGCAAAGAATATTATATTTTTAAAGGTTTATTAAAGGTTAAAATATAAAGAAACACAAGTAAGAAAAGCACGTGTCTAGGCCCAGAGAGCCTATTCACGACCACTCACATCTTGCCTGCTAGGTGGAGAGTCGCGTGTGCTCCAAAGTGGAAGTAAAAAAAAAAAAGCCTATTCACAACCAGATTAAATACCACATCTCGCTCTCAGCCCAGGTGATGTTTCAGTGAGATTACAAAGCATTCTGGGGAAGGACTGCTGGGGATTGAAGTCCTGGATTCAGGTCTATTTTTACACTGTGTGACCCTGAACAAATCACTTAACCTCAGATGCCTAGCTCTTACTGCTCTTCTGCCTTAGAATTGATACTTAGTATCAATAAATAATAATAAAAATTAAAAATAAACATTTCAAAGTGAATTTTTAAAAAATCAGTACTTTCTTTGAATTGCCTTATCAGTGTTGGCAAACCTTTTAGAGATTGCGTGCCTAAACTGTACCTTCAAGCCACCAGTGAACCACACACACAAACATACTGCATTATCCCAGAGAAAGGTGGAAGGAAGTGCTTGCACTGAGCTGCTGGACAAAGGGGCAGGGCATGTGAAAATTGTCTTCAGGCATTGTGGAGAGGAGGAATGGAGCACTTCTCTCCAGCATGTCAGGGCACACTGTGCCTTGCCTCCACCAACACAATTTAGTTTTTATCTTGGACACTTACTGGTTGTGTGACCTTGGGCAAATCACTTGCTCTCTGTATGCCTCAGTTTCCTCAACTGTAAGCACAACTAATAGCACTTACCTCCTGGGTTTGTTGTGAGGATCAAAGAGATAATTTTTTTTAAATAACCACTTAGCATAGTGCTTGACACATAGTAGGTCATTTAAAATTATCTTATTTCCTCCCTTCCTTCCCCACCCCTTCAAAAATGTGTAGAAAAGAATTCAGATCTTCCTGGCTCTAAGGCCAGCTTGTCATCCACTGCAGTACATGGGGGAAAGGGGAAGGATGAACACAAATATTCACAGCAATATTATTTTTTATAAGACAAAGAATGTGCCCAGGGATTGGGGAACAGCAGAAGGAATTACGGAGTGGGATGGACTATTGGGTGTGTAATGGGACACTACCAGGAGCTGTGAATGTGAGGAATTTAGGGAACCATGGGAGACTCGTCTGGAAGGATGGGAGGTAAAGAAGGACTCATCAGGAGACGACATCACTATGATGTCGCCAGTTTAAATCAGGACATCAGTAAAAGCCAACCAAGCTCTCTGGGAGACAATGGACAATGTTGGCATGAGGGAAAGTGAGCTGGCCTCAAAGCCAGAAAGACCTGCAGCTGGCAAATACTGGCTGGGTGCCCTTTGGCGAGCCGCTCAACCCCTCTCCACTCCATCCAAACCTGAGCGGCTGATTTTCCAGACTTCCACCCCGAGCCTCAGCTGGGAGAAAATCCCAGAACATCCCTCTGTCATTTGGACCCCTCTCCCACTGAAGAAGTCCTCTGGCAGGCTGCCCAGGCTTCGTTGCCCTCCCGACTGTGCTCCTGGCTTTCTGGGTTCTAATATTATCCACCCACCCACCCCCGCCTTACAGATATCTTTACTCCCAACCTTATGGTTGTGTATTTTTAGTCGAGTCCAATCTTTAATGACCCCATTTGGGATTTTCTTGGCCAAGATCCTGCAGTGGTTTGCCATTTCCTTCTCCAGCTCATTTTACAGATGAGGAAACTGAGGTGAACAAGGTAAAGTGACTTGTCCAGGGTCACACAGCTAGGAAATGTCTAAGGCCAGCCTTCCACTAGGACCCTCTATTTTAGCTCCCTTTCAGGCATCATCTTCAACTGTAAGCCCCTTTGTGGTCAGGGGCAATCTGGCTTTTTGCATGAATTTGTACCTCCCTCACTTAGCACAGCTCCAGAAATCCAGTAAGTGCTTAATCCATGCTACCTGCCTTGCTCTGAGTCCATCCATTGCAGAGAAGGGGCCAATTTGTGCTGGTAACAGAAGCTTCCTCACCAAGGAGGCCCCTAAATTACATAAATCCCAGCTCCAGGCCTAGCATCTGCTGCTCCCGGCACTCCCGTTCCATAATTACCACATTGGTTATTGTTCCAGATGAAGAAATAGGCGCAGACACTTGAAGGGACTTAGCCATGGTCACAGCTAGTTGGCGCCAGAGGTAAGATTTGAATCCATGACTTCTGGATTCTAAGAGCAGTCCTGTATGCAGCCAGTCACGTTATTCCTTTAGGGCTGGGTTGGAAATTTGTCGTTTCAGTCAGAGACTTTGTTCCTGGGTTTCATCCTCTCTGGGATACTGAGCCCTGGCAGACCCTGTATGCGATTCGAGGTTCAGCCCAAACACCACCTCCTCCTTGAAGCCTTCCCTGGAGGTCTCCTCTTCTCTTTGGTCTCTTGCTTCCCTGGACCTCCTGGCCCCCAGTTATTTAAGCACAGATGATGTGCTGCCTGGCAGCTGTTCCTGGTGCTAGGCTCGCCTCTCAACAGGGAGGGATGTCCTGCATCGCTCCTGCTTCCCCCCATGCTGGGCAAAGACTGGGAAAGAAACAAATGCTTCATTGAAGGAGTGAATTCAGAGAATCCATCGGGAGAGCCAGGTGTCAAACACAAAGACAGCTTGAAAGGGCCAGAATGATCCTCGGGGAGGAGGGCAGAGAGAGGCCGCTGCTGAATGGGCAGCGACCCAGAGCGGGGCGAGATGGGCAGAGGGGCTCACTCTCCGGGGTGGGCTCAGTTGAAATCAGTTCTGACAGCAGGCAGGTCCAGAGGGAGCCAAGGCAGAATCGGTGATGGCAGCTTGTGGTGGACCAGTCAGGGACAGAGCGGGGGGGACGTTAAAACACTCCACTCCTCATCTTCCATTTGTTCTACTCAATCTGTGATTCCCAGTGAGGAAATTCCTTCTACCAACCCAAAATGGGCACCTTCCCCAAACTCTGAGTCTTGGAGAGTAGTCTGGGGAAATGAGAGGACTTATCCCATAGCCAGTATAAGGCAAGGGCAGGATTTGAACCCAGGACTTCTTAACTCTGAGGCCAGATCTCTATTCTACACAACACTGATATATGTATATAAATACGTACACATGTGTACATATCCATACATACGTGTGGTATATGCCAAGTTTCACAGCTTACAAAGTGTTTCCCTCATTACTGTCTTTCTGCAGGGTAGGACAAAGATGATTTGGAGGAGCCTTCCTGGGCATGTGGCATGAAGATGCAAGGACAGAGGAGCAGCAGTCCTAAGGTACTCTATGGGCTCTTGTCTGAAAAAGAAATTCAACTGACTTTGTTTCACCCCAGATGGCATGATTAAAAGCAATGAGTAGAAGTTGTAAAAGGGTCCGATGTGGGGAAACTGAGGGACACTGGGGGTGGGGGAGGAGAGGCTTTCTAACAATGGGAACCATCCCAAAAGGAGGAATTGCCCTTCATTGGAGGTCTTCAGCAAAGTCTAGGTGACCACTCTGAGGAGAGAGCCTCCAGGGCTCTTTTTCATCTCTAGTTTAGACAAGATGGCAGCCAAAGTCCCTTCCAGCTCGGACTCTGAGATATTATGATCCCCAATTCATAGATTAGGAAGCATATAACATGGCGGAAGCAGCTTGCTCTAGACTGATCACAGAGCCAAGACCAGAAAAGATGGTTCTTTCCGTTCCCCACAAATGACCCTCTTGGGTATCTCTGGTCCATTCTATGATTTCAGTCATTTGGGAGTTCCCTGCCATGATGCACCTTGTGACCCATCCAAGTCTCCTGATCCTTTATGACCTTTGTCCACATTCTCCCATAAGTTTGCCCCAAGAGATCTACCAACATGCTGAAGGCCTTCCTTCCTTTCTCTTTTTTTTTTTAAACCCTCACCTTCCATCTTGGAATCAATACTGTATGTTGGTTCCAAGGCAGAAGAGCGGTAAGGGCTAGGCAATGGGGTCAAGTGACTTGCCCAGGGTCACACAGCTGGGAAGTGTCTAAGGCCAGATTTGAACCTAGGACCTCCCATCTCTAGGCCTGGCTCTCAATCCACTGAGCTACCCAGCTGCCCCCCCCTTCCTTTCTCTTGAAAGCATGAAAGTCCCAGTGGATCACTCTGGCTGTCTGCTTGTCTTTTCTCTCCTTTGAGGCCAGCCCACTTTCTCTTCCCATCATTCAGGTCCTCAATCAAAATTAAGCTGAAAGTGTTCAGTTCACTCATTTTACAGATGAGTAACTGAGGTCCAAAGAAGTTAAATGACTTGCCCAAGATCACCCAGAGCTTGGTTTTGAACCCGGGTCCCCAGGAAATACAGCATCCTTTTCCACTTACATACTGCATTGTCTCCTGAGGAGGATGAAAGTGGATTGGCTTAGAGGACCTCTGAAATCCCTTGCAGCAATACAGCTGAGAACCCCCAAAGGGACAATCTTTGACTCACGTTCCCTGCCTCAGTAGACCAAAACCCAAAGGCTGATTCCACCCTGCTGGATTCCAAGCCCCCTTGGGCATCTGGAGTTTGGCAGTTAAGATGCCCCTGTGTTCACCTTTTCACTCAGTTTCAAGGCATTTGTTTCCCAGAAGACAAATTCACTCTAGACACTGACGACATGATACCCAAAAAGTGGGGATCTGAGTTATACGTTGGTATTTTACCCAATGTTTCCAGAAGTAGCCTGGAGCCTCCACACTTCCGAGGTGGGCCTGGCCTCTGAGGTTGCTGATTAACAGGGCTTGTAGAGTGGCTCAGCTTAATTCAAAGCCCTCTCACCACAGAAAAGGAACAATCCTTTTTTGCTGACCACATGGGCACTCTGAAAGACATTTTCTACTTCAGGGAAGGAAGATGCCTCGGTGAGCCAATTCATGTCCCTGTCCTCTGTGCCTACCCACGATGTGAGCAAACCTGAGCCCTTCAAGACCAAGGCAATAATAGAGAGCTCTTTGGCAAGGCTTCCCCTTACCCAGGTGACCCTGACGAGTCTCTCTGTCCTCAGTCCTCAGTTTCCTCATCTGTAAAACAGAGAGGTTAGACTTCAGAGTCCTTTGGGGTCCAAGTCTATGAGAGGACCAAGCTTGTGCTTGGAGCCCAGGGGAGGACTGGGAAATCACTTGACCTTGCTGCCAGCCTGCCTGGCTGCTGGTTGCTGGCTCCTGGCCCCACTGCTGTTCTGGCAGAAGAACGGAATGCAGCTTGGTTGAAATGGTGCCCACCAGTCACTGCCACCCTTCTTAGCAGCCTCTTTAGCTCACTGCTTCCCCCATCTGCACACTTAGGGGACTATGGCCTCAGCTGACTCTCAGGAGCAACCTCATGTGGAAGGAGGAGTCCTGGTCTTGGAGCACAAAGAACTGGGTTCGAGCACCCTTCCTCTCATTTATTAGCTGAATAACCTTGGGCAATTCTCTATGAACCTTGGTTTCTTCTTCAGTCTAATGGGCAGTAATAATGCTTGTACCACCTACCTCAAGAGCTTTGGTGAGAAAAAGAAACCCAAAACATGAAGATGTAAATTGTCTGAACTGATCAGGAAGCCTGGGCTTAGGAGATTATTGAGAACTAGGGCTCTTAGTTCCTGCCTTCTGTCCCTCCTATGGGTCAGGCATTATGCCAGGTCCTGAGGATACATACAAAGACAAGAAAACCATTAGCTGTGCCCTCAAGGAGTTTATATTCTATGATGCCATTCTAAAATAAAAACCCTAAGCAGTGGCACACAAGGATAACATAAAACCTTCGCTCTGGAAAGTTCATTGAGGTCTAGAGCTAGAAGGGAACTTAAGAACCACTGAGGTCAACTCTCTCATTTTACAAAGAAGGAAACTGAGGCTCAAAGAAGAGAAATTATTTAGCCTCATAGATCAAGTACTAGAAGGGGTCTCAGAGGCCAACTAGTCCAACCCCTTCATTTTACAGATGAGGAAAATGAGGCAAATAGGGATAAGTGACTTGTCCAGGGTCACACAGCTAGCAAGTATCTGAGGCTGGATTTGAAATCAGATCTTTCTGATTCTAGGCCCATCTCTCTATCCGCTGTACCACCTAGCTGCATAGCACTTGAAAGTTTGCAGTTTGTTAAGCACTTTATGAATGTTATCTCATTCAACATTCACAAAAACCCAGGAAGATAGTTGCTATTATTATCTCTATATTACATATGAGGGAACCAAAGTAGATAAACGTTAAGTGACTTGACCAAGGTCATATTGCTAGTAAATCTAGGAGGTATGACTTGAAAGTCCAGCACCCTATCCCCCATGCCACAAAGCCCCAATGTCTCTTTGTTCATGGAGCCCCAGGCATGATGGTTTTCAAGACTTGGCAAGAGGAGGCAACCAAGGAAATCCTGAAAGAACCTGATGCCAGGACCTGATGCACCATTACACCAAGCTGTCTGTCCCTGGGACTCCTGGGTCCATCTTCACACCTCACACAAGGCTAGCTCAGATGTCTTACAGAGAGACCTAGAGTTCTGTTTGGGTGAGATTATTTCATTCTTCGTGCTTATACCCTCTAGAGCCTAGCATAGTGCCTGACATGGCATAGATCATTAATAAATACTTATTGATGGAATGGTAGATCTGGGGGTCATAAATAAGGGGGCACCAATCAGAGAACAAGCTAGAGGTTTCTAGCCTGGAAGGTTCCAAGTATAAAAGATTCCTGATGTAGTGAACTCCAGAAAATGAGCTCTAGAAGGAAGACAATACTGAGAAAGATCAGGCAGCAAGCCTAGGGCTTGGACAACTTATTCAAGAACTCAAAGGCTCAGCCTGAGGAACAGCTAGGTAGCAGAGGCCTGCAATCAGGAAGTCCTGAGTTCAAATATGACATCAGATACTGTTTAGGATAATTTTAGCATTGTGACTTGAAAAAAATCTAAATTAATTTGGTCACCAGGGAAAATTCCCAAATAATAAAATACCCAAGTCAGCTGGAAATTATGGTGATTTAATTAATATAGAGAGAAGGAATTAAGGAAAAGAGAGAAAGAGAGAAGAGTTAATTTAAACTGCTCCAGCTCAGGCTGAGCCAGGCAGTAGTTAAAGGCCTTGGCCAAAGTGGCCTCCCTGAGCCCAAGGGAAAGGGAGTCAGTCTTATCACTCACCACAAGACCGTATCAAGGAAGCTGTCTGAGGGAGATCCTCCAGGCTGAATTTCAGTCCTGAACTCAACTCTCAATTGCCTGAACTGACTTTTCTAGCCTCCTTTTAAAGAAATTTTCTCTTATGTCACCTCCCCTAAATTTTTACGTCTACCAATCACAGCAGATGTTTTTCTCCAGGACTGCCCATTCTTTAGTTCTCACTTTCTCTGGTTAGATTATATCTTCTGAGGTATTTCACACTTCTTTGTTAAGCTTATCTTTTGTGATTTACTTGACCTTTTTGTGATTAATTTAACCTTTATAGGTACTTAACACCTTTTTGTATTAGATCTAAAAGTAGACTTAGCTTAAAGTTCTAGCTTCACTATAAGGTATGAGTTAAGTACCTTCATTGTTTAATCAGGAGTTTACAACTTCATCTTTCCCTAAAGTATGTCTAATTGGGGGGAGTAATTTTAAAATTCACAATACTTCCTAGATCTATAGCCCTGGGCAAGTCACTTAACCCCCACTACCTAGCCCTTACTGCTCTGCTGTAGTATCAGTACTTGGAATCAATGCAATTCTAAGACGGTAATGGTTAGTTTGTTTTTTTTTAAAGACTCAGGCTGAAAATCCATAAGTTTCTTGACTGACTGCTTTAATGTCTCAGTACTAGGAACTTCTCTAAGACAGCAATGGCAATCCTTTTAGAGACTGAGTGCCCAAACTGCAACCCTTACACTGCATGTGAACCCCCTGCCTTACCCCAGACAGGGGAGAGAGGAAGTGCTGCCATTGGGCTGCTGGGTAGAGGGGTACATTATGTGAGAAATGCCTTCAGGCACCTGTGGAGAGAGGGAGGGAAGCAGTCTTCTCCAGCACATGTGCCATAGGTTTGCCAACACAGTTCTAAGACTATAAATTATATAGAAGGTGCTGACCTGCATTATAGAGGTAGTTTCCTCCTCTGGGAGTCCTCTATATCGATGAAATGGCATGGCCAGTTCCTACCTCTTCCAGTGTTACAAAGAGGAGGAAGAGGAGAAAATATGGAAAGGGGCCACTTCACAGATACAGCATTCTTTTTTTTTTTTTAACAAATTGAAGATTTGTGGCAACCTATGTCAAGCAAGTCTATGGGCACCATTTTTCCAACAACAGGTATTCACATCATGTCTCTGTGTCACAAGAGAGTGATTCCTGCAATATTTCAGAATTTTTCATTATTATTATATCTGTTATGGCGAGCTATGATCAGTGAGCTTTGATGTTACTATTATAATTGTTTTGGGGTGCCATGAACCTCACCCATATAAGACTATGAACTTAATCAATAAATGTTGTGTGCACCCCACCAGTTGGCTATTCCCCTGTCTCTCTCCCTCTCCTCAGACTTCCTTGTTCCCTGAAACATAAAAATATTAAAGAATATATCCAGAGTGTCTACTGTGTGTTAGGAAACAAAGAGTAAAACAAAAAAGTCCCTACCTTCAGGGAGCTGACATTCTACATGCATTTCTCCGTTGTTCTTTGGTGATCCTCAGCCTTAATTCTTCAGACACTAAAGCATTCCATGACTCAGAGTTATAGAACAAACATTCCCAGAAGAATAATGTTTACCACCCTCCTTGGCAAATAATATTTATCTTTATTGCAGGGAGACCATTGGGATGATTAAAAGCAAATTCTGCAATTTCCCAAAGACAATACAACCCATTCTCCTCCTCATGTTCAGTTCTGGGTCCTGCTCCTTGTCTGTTCAAGGTTCATAAAGATGGACTGATGGATGAGTTCTACAGATTGTTCATCCAACAAAATATAAGACTCTGGTTTATTTCCAGCTCCACCCTGGGACCTCTTCTATTCTCTCTCTACTCTCTCTTACTTGGTGATCTCACCAACTCTAATGGACTCAATCATCACCTCTATGCTGGTGATTCTCACAGTTACTTAGCCAGCCCCAATTTCTCTTCTGGGGCACCAGGGAGTACAACGAATAAAGCACCAAGCCAGGGGACAGGGTGACTCATCTTCCTGAGTTCAAATCTAGCTTCATATACTTAATATTTGTGTGACCCTGAAAACCACAAATGGGGACACAGAGAGTTGAAGACAACTCAACAACGACAACAAAAAAATTTCTCTTCAGACTTCCAATTTCTTATCACCAATCACCTTGTGCAAATCTTGTGTAAATATTAAAAACTACTCAGACTGTACTTTAGATTTGATTTAGCTATTTCCTTATTGTAACAATGGAGATATTTGGTCTAACAAGAATCAGGAATGTCTTGGGAACTTTTCATTACTCCACCCATACTTAAATATACTTTGGGGGAAGATAAAGTTGTAAACTCCTGACTGAACAATGAAGGTACTTAACTCATACCTTATAGTGAAGCTAGAAACTTAAGCTAGGTCTATTTTTAGATCTAATACAAAAAGGTGTTAAGTACCTGTAAAGGTTAAATTAATCACAAAAAGGTCAAGTAACTCACAAAAGGCAAACTTAACAAAGAAGTGTGAAGTACCTCAGAAGATATAATCTAACCAGAGAAGGTGAGAACTAAAGAGTGGTGAGAACTAAGAATGGACAGTCCTGGAAAAAAGTGTCTACTGTGATTGGTAGACACAAAAATTTAGGGAAGTTGACATAAGATAAAATTATCTTTAAAAGAAGCCTAAAAGTCAGTTCAAGAGATTATTCTGAGCCCAGTTCATGAGGTCAGTGGAGGACTGGAACCCAGCTTGGAGATGGTCTCATGGTGAGTGATAAGACTGACTCCCTTTCCCTTAGGCTCAAGGAGGCCACTTTGGCCAGGGCCTTTAACTACTGCCTGGTGAAAAGATTAAAATTTGGAAACTGGGGATACTGAGGCAGGTAGAAATTAGTTTCTCTCTGCAAGGAGTATTATATTTTTATGAGGTTTATTAAAGATTAAGGATTAAAGAAAATACAGGATAAGAAAACACGTGTCTAGGCCACAGAGAGGCCTAGACACAACCTCACCTACATTATGAAAAGAGCCACATCTGCCCCAAAACAGAAGTCCAAAAGAGAGACAAAAGCCTTTGCAATCAGGTTAAATACCTTCTCGATCTCGGCCCATGTGAGAATTCAGTGAGATTACAAAGCATTTTGGGAGCTAGCAAGGACTCCTGGGGAATGGAGTCCAGAGTTCAAATCTCAATTTTACACTGGCTCAGCCTGAGCCAGAGCAGTTTAAATTAATTCTCTCTCTCTCTTTCTCTCTCTCTCTCCCTTTCTCTCTCTCTCTCTCTCTCTCTCTTCCTTAATTCCTTCTCTCTATATTAATTAAAATCTCCATAATTCCCAGCTGACTTGGGTATTTTATTATTTGGGAAATTTTCCTGGTGACCAATCATTTAGATTTAAGTCAAAACACTAAAATTATCCTTACACTTGAACTGGACACTCCAGAAGTATCTCAAATTTGACACATACAAAACAGAACTCATTATCTTGTCATTCTTCCAAACTTCTCAAGTTCTATCCAGGGTGCCATCAACCTCCCAGTCACATAGA
>NC_077227.1:743243792-743338792 GCF_027887165.1 Monodelphis domestica | reverse complement strand
CTTTGTTTCTCCTACAGGGACTAAGTGGGAAGGCTTGAACTTATCTGCATTGGTAGAGGGAGTTTCCTTACTGGAATCCTCTCTAGGCATTAAGTCACAGATCAGAATGGATTTTGGGAGTATGGTATGAACATGAGCTACTTTGAACCTATGACTTCATCAGGGAATTCCCTCTATCGAGGCAAATCTAAAATTCTTCTGGAACCCACAGTCTGAAGGATCTTCCAAGAGCACTGAGGTTAAGTGATTTACCCAGGGTCACACAACCAGTTTGTATCAAAGACTCAGTTGCTGCCCTCAAAGACTGTCTATTCTTTTTTTTTTAAGCATTTACCTCTTCTAAGAGTGGGTTCCAAGGGAGAACAACAAGGGCTGGTGATAGGGCTAAAGTGACTTTCCCCGGGTCACACAGCCAGTCTGTATCAGAAACTTAGTTCCTGCCCTCAAGGACCTTCTATTCTTTTTTTTAGAACCCTGCCTTCCATCTTGGATTAATACTAAATATCCATTCCAAGACAGAACAGTATGGGCTGGCAATGGGGGTTAAGTGACTTGCCCAGATTCACACAGCTAGGAAGTATCTCAGGCCAGATTTTAACCCAGGACCTCCCATCTCCAGGCCTGGTGTTCTATCCACTGAGCCATCCAGCTGCCCCAAGAACCTTCTATTCTAATTTGGGTATACAATATACATAAATCAACCCATGAAAGATCATTTCAGAGGGGGCAACTAGGTGACTCAAAGAATAGAGGACAAGATGGGAGATCCTGGGTTCAAATGTGACCGCAGACACATCCTAGCTGTGTGACCCTGAACAAGTCACTTAACTCCATGGCCTAGCCCTTACCACATTGTACCTTGGAGTCAATGTTCAGTTTTGTAAAAAATAGACTCGAATACAGGACTACAATCCCCATGAGCCTTTGCTCCACTTCCCCAGAATGCCTTATAATCTCACCTGGGCCGAGATCGAGAAGATATTTAAGCAAAGGCTTTTGAAGGGCTCGGGCCCTTTTTGGACTTCCGTTTGGAGCAGAGGCGTCTCTTCCATGATGTGAGGTTATTTTGTCTAGGCCTCTGGCCTAGGCACATGTTTCTTACTTGTATATTCTTAATCTTTAGCCTTTAATAAACCTCTAAAAAATATAGTACTCCTTGCAGAGAGTAACTAATTTCTACCTGCCTCAGTCTCCCCATCTCCCCTAAATTTTAATCTTTACAGTTATGGCGACCTAATGGGAAAAAAACTCAGTCTTCTGATTTCTTTTCTGATCTTAAATTCAGTTTTAATAGCTAGTACCTAGAAATTTTTTTTTTTGAGCCATATCTCTCTGGCCAAGGTTTTCTACCCTCGCAAAGCTGCTACAGGCTCTGGACCTGCTGCCCACCCCACCTGGCTCGGTCCCGCTTCCTGCCTCAGCCTGCAGCCCTGATCGTCCTCACCTGGTACCTGGTCCCGGCCTTGCCCACCCCCGCAGCCGCTCCTGCTCCTGGCCTCTCACCGGCCCGCTGCCTGCCTATTTCTGCGCCCCAGACCCACGAGCATGACCCCAGCCGGCTCATCACCCAGATCCTTGGAGCAGATCGCTCAGGACTCATTGTGACCAGCTGGTAACAGTATTGGCCACGTGGGTGGAGGGGAGAGAAGAGAGGGAAAGGAGACCAGGCAATTTTCCCTTAGGCTAAGCCTCCACGTGGCTGGGGGTATTGGCCGCAGGGGTATCAGAGAGGGGAAAGAGAGAAAAGACTAGAGAGAAGAAAAAGACTTTTCAAACAGAAACTTAATAGCAATGGGCTGTTTAAAAGGATTTTTTACTCTTCTGGCAATTTCATTGATTTTACCTGCCTGTCAGGGAGCAGACTCAGCCCAAAGATTCAACTTTGAATTTGAAAATGGGTGGCCCAGCGAACTGGAAGCCAGGCCCAGAGACGGGAGGTCTCTAGTTAAAATCTGGCCTCCGATGCTTCCCAGCTATGGGGCCCTGGACGGATCCCTTGAACCCCGTAGCCTAGCCTTTACTACTCTACCTTCGGACAATAGACATTTAAATGGATAAATAAAAACAAACAAACAAAAATAACCCCAAGGAACTTTGAAGAGACTAAAGGCTCTAAGGCATTTCAGACTCCAATGGTTTATTAAAAAATCTCTGTATTCTATTGCATTTTTTGTTTAAGGTTTAACTTTGTGATTTTAAGTTCATATATTACTGGATTCAATATTATTCTGTGAACTGAAGGTTGATTGAATTTATTTTGAATGTACTGAATTTTGAAATTCTGTTGTTTTTCCCCTATAACTGTGTTGAACAAATATTATTGTGAATAAGCCCATATATGAAAAAACAGCTTTTTTCTATTTTGCTGAGGATAGATGGACTTCAGAACTGGTTATAATTGTATTAACAACCTTTGGAATTTTAATGTGCTAAATACCTCAAATGATTTGATTTTAAGGGTTTTTTAAATATGATTTTTGGAATTTTTTTTTAACAATCTGGTTATTTTGCCTGCCCCTACCACGAGGTAAGGCCCATTCTAGTAGCTGAAGTGAAATGTATTTTATAACCCCCAACCTTCCCACATGTGAATGGAAGTTGGGCAGTTAATTTCAGGGCATTTGTACCCTTAAAAAGCCTCCAAAAGGAGCACCCCTTTATTTATGCTCTTCAGCTCACTACTTTACTTGCACCAGAATGATATATAGATTTCTTGATTATATTCTTAACCCTAGATGAGTTTTACTTTGTTTAAAAAATATATATATATATATATGTTTAAATACCAAGGTTGAAGGATTTCTATGTTTGTAAAAATTGTGACAAATGTCCATCAATTCATAGGTTTTAAAAATGTCATACAGCAACTTATGTGAAATATGAAAGTGTGTTTGTTTGCTATTGTAATTAATTGGGCTATTGAGAATTTTGGGGATTTTGATATCTACATATTTGTACTACTGTATTTTTTAAAATGAAAAATTGTTAACCTTGTTCAATTCATTTGCCTTCTACTCACAGTGATCATGGCCAGATACAAAGAGGAAATGGATCTCATTTTTTGGTGAGAAAGCCTTGCATTTTATATTTTCTTAACTTTTTGAATTTTTAAAGCTCTTTTATTATTATATTTTTCTTGCATGTGCAATATACTTTTTCAGTTTTTTTTATTATTTTTTCTCTCCTTTTTATATTTGAAGCACATGTCACCAGTATTAAGATTTTCTTTAACCTTTTGATTTTCAGTGCTACATAGATTTATTTTTCTTCTACTTGGAATTTTTACACATAAGACTTTGATAGTCTATATTTTCATCCAGAAATTTTTCTTTTCTTTTGGATTTTCTGATGTCTTTTTTAATATCTCTTGCCAATTGATTCATATACCTCATACCTCAGCCATGCATCCCTAACTGATTCTGAATCTTTCAATCACCCACAACACGGGGGAATGTAAAAAAATATCATTATTTAAATTGCAAAGTTTAAATTCTTTTTGAGAAGAATTTTAGGTAAAGAAGATGCTACTTCCCTGAATTCAGAAACTGAACTGTTGGAGAAGCCATCATGAAGAAGCCTCCAGACCACAAGTTGCACAAAATTGAACTTTGGGTGTGGTTGATTGAACATTTATTTGTATGTATACTTTTATGCCAAAGGGGACTGCCCCCTAACGGCTTTTTGTCAATGTGTTCAGAAATTATTGGTTTTATTCTTTTTTCTCTTATCCTCATACTATTGTAATCTTTTAAGTTTATTATGTTTTTATGATCCTTTTGGGGAAAAATTAATTTTTCCACAAATGATCACACGGGGGGATGTAAAAAATAGACTCGAATACAGGACTACAATCCCCATGAGCCTTTGCTCCACTTACCCAGAATGCCTTGTAATCTCACCTGGGCCGAGATCGAGAAGATATTTAAGCAAAGGCTTTTGAAGGGCTCGGGCCCTTTTTGGACTTCCGTTTGGAGCAGAGGCGTCTCTTCCATGATGTGAGGTTATTTTGTCTAGGCCTCTGGCCTAGGCACATGTTTCTTACTTGTATATTCTTAATCTTTAGCCTTTAATAAACCTCTAAAAAATATAGTACTCCTTGCAGAGAGTAACTAATTTCTACCTGCCTCAGTCTCCCCATATTCCATAAATTTTAATCTTTACAGTTTTGATTCTAAGTCAGAAGGTAAGGGTTTAAAAAATATTCAGAGAAGACAGAAGGTAACTTTAGAGGAGGACACACTAGTATCGTTGGGCCCTAGAATGGTGTCCTGGTGAAAATGAGTCTGTAAGGAGCCAGGGCTGCCAGGAGGCAAAGCCTGATCCCTCCTCCGTCATTAGTGGCCTCTCCCCCTCTCAGAGTTCATGGAGTGGAACGCCCCTAGGAAGCACCCATCTTTCTGGTTCCTCACCCAACAGAAAGCACTTTAGCCTTGCAGTCAGAGGACCCACGCTTGCCTCTCTGGGTCTTTGCTGACCGCCGTCCTTCCTAGCCACCTCTGTGAAATGACGCGTCTCCCTCCATGATCCCTGTCTATGGCCCCTTCCATCCCTTCCAGAAGCCTGGCGACTGCTCCAAGGCTGAGGATGCAGGGAGAGGAGCCAGCAGATTTTGCCTGGTTGTGCAAAGTCGTTCTCTCCCCAAATTAGCAAGTTGTGTGATGCCAGAAATAGCTCCTGTTGATGCCGCTGTCATCTGATTTTCAGACTTCAGAAAGTTAGCGTCTTCTTAACCCTTTGGGGAGCCGCTCGGCATGGTGGCCCCCCTGCCCCCCCCCAAAAAAACGGCCTCCCTCCTCTCCCCTCAAGCCATAGTTCTGATCCGCCTGCAGGCTGCGGGGGCTCATCTCCCTGCCTTGGCCCAGCTGCCCTACAGTGCTGGACAGCTCCTCGTTCTAGGCAGGCATGAGGGGGGCAGGCAGGCCAAGAAATCATTTCAAAGGCGAACTCGTTGCCAGGGTAACCAGCTGTCAAATGCTTGTCTGCCCAAGACGTGTCAAGGGTTCCACCGGGGTTTTCCTGGGGCAGACCATCAGAAACAGAGCAGGGGGCCGCCGACTTAGTGGAGACTGGAGACGGGGGCTCCAGGCTTAGCGGATCTCAGTGGCCAGGAGGTGGTGGTGAGTAGAAAGGGAGTGAAAAGGCAGGGGAAATTGAGCTTAGTCCCACAGTTCTCTGTCTTCAAGCACTGGAAGGACTGGCAAACAGAGGAGGAGGTTTGTCTGGTTCTGGCCCCGGAGGCAGAGCAAGATGCAGGGGATGGATATTACACAAAGGAAGCTTTAAGCTGGACATCAGAACCTCCTCCCAATGGGAGCCATCCCAGAGGAAAACGGGGACCTTCAACCAGGTGGGAAAGTGGTCCAGGCTAAGCAGAGCTCCTGGCTAGCAGCTCACAAGCATAAGAAAGATGCAGAATAAAGAGAAGGGAAAGGAACAAAGCAGGGCGGGGAAGAGAATTAAAGAGAAGTCTTGGAAATGGTAGGAATAATTAAGAAGAATAGCAATGTTTATAGAGAGAGAGACAGAGACAGAGACAGAGAGAGACAGAGAAAGACAAGTCTAGAGACAGGAAGTCCTGGGTTCAAATCTGTCCTTGGACACTTCCTAGCTATATGATCCTGACCAAGTCACTAACTCCCATTGCATAGCCTTTTCTGCTCTTATTGCCTCAGTGTTGATTCTATCATAGTATTAATTCTTGGGTGGAATGTAAGAGGGTTAAAAAAAAATAAAGCTAACCAGAGGATGTAAAATCTGATCCTGAAGGTAACAGGGAGACAATGTAGTTTATTAAATGGAGGTGGAGGGGGACCAGACCTACATTTTCACGTGGAGGACCAATATGAGGCAGGAAGACGATCTGGTAGGTTATTGCAGTAGTCCAGAAGTAAGGTGACAACAGCCTGGACACCAAGGTGCTAACAACGTCAGAGAAGGGCCAGGAGCATATATGAGAGAAATTATAATGGCGGAAATGACATTTGTCAGCCAGTTGGATAAGGGGATGGAGGGGGAAGCAGGGATTAAAGAGAAGAATGGGGGTATCGGATGGTTCAGTGGATGGAGGGTCAGGTCCTGGGTTCAAATATGACTTAAGATTCTTCCTATCTATGTGAAGGAAGGAAGGAAGGAAGGAAGGAAGGAAGGAAGGAAGGAAGGAAGGAAGGAAGGAAGGAAGGAAGGAAGGAAGGAAGGAAGGAAGGAAGGAAGGAAGGAAGGAAGGAAGGAAGGAAGGAAGGAAGGAAGGAAGGAAGGAAGGAAGGAAGCCAAATTTCAAGACAGATAATCCAGGGTCATTCTTGCCTCTAAAACTCACTAGCTGTGGCTTTGGGCAAGTTACCTTACTTCAAAGAGTCTCAGTTTCCTCCAAATGCAAAATGAAGGCATTTGAAGGGCTTGCATCCCCAAGTTGTGGTAGGCTTATCTAGAAGGAGATATATGAGCACGTCTATGAGACTGTCTGCAAAGCATTTGTTGAGTCTTACGCCAAAACATAAATGGCAACTATTATTCAAACTGATTATACTGGCATAACCTTAAGGGTGTGACTTGAACCCTCTGACCTCGGCTTCTTTCTCTGGGTCACAGAGGGCTCTGCACAGAGATCGGGGTCCCAGGAACACAGACAGGAAGCTGATGGCATCTTTATTTTGCCCTCCTTTGGCGTTCCTTGTAATTCTGTGTATTGTAGGCTCTGCGCCAGGCAGATCATTCCGAGGAAGGATCCATGGGCTTCACCAGACACTACCCCAAGGGTGTAGGATACCACTAGACAAGAACCCAAGGTCTAGGTGATCCCTGAGGGTCCTTCCTACTCTAATCTCTGGCCCTATGCCAATCCTTGGATAATTGGGACTTGGGGGAAACTAATTACTTTCTCTCGGTAAAGCAAGTGCAAGTATGACCTTGGGAATCACGTGCCTGTCTCAGTACTGATGGAAAAACTATCAGATGCTGCTTTTACAATCATTCCGCTTTGCCCACAGAAATACAAACTACTGGAAGGGAAGAGTATCTGACCTCTTCAAGAAAGAGCTAATTGGTGCCACCGGAGATCTGAGGCCAGTGGGGAAAGCTGCTAGAAAGCTGACTTCAGCAAGAGATCTTTTTCAATAGCCATAAAGCAACAAGGAAGAGAGAGAAAGGAGCAGGTCACAGTGAAGGGCCATGAACTTGGTTGCCAAGGGAACTCCTGAATTGGTAGGGAAAGGATAAGAGGAAGAAACAGAATGAGCAGAAAGGAAGCAAGTTTATGATACCATAATTATAGGACTATTTAGATCTGGATGGTACGTAGCACTGAGGCTGTGTTGGTCGGGGTGTTTATGTTATAAATAAGGAAACTGAGGTCCAAGGACATGAACTGCCTTTGCTGGGGGGTCCACAGGCAAAACCAAGAACAAGAATAGGGGTAAGAACAAAAATGTCAGCTTCTTGTGAGGATTGTTTAATTCTCACAAGTTATATATCTCAGGTTCCCTTTTCATCTTTTCTCCTTATATGGTCTATTCCTCTTAGAAGACACTCAGGATGCACCAAAAGTCAATGTCTCTTCATCTGGAGACAAAAGTCTCTTATTAAAATATATACACATAGATAGCTCCTGAAGGTGACAATACCAGCTAGCCAGGCAGTGATGGAGCAGGGAAGAAAGACCAGAGAGGAGTTCACTTTTCTATGTCCCAGAAAATAGTAAACTGGTACAGATGGAAAATTCTAGACAGGCAGATCATTCCCGATCACCTAGGCTCAACCTAAGAAAAATCCTCAACTTCCCATTCTCTCTCATCCCCATATTCAAGATGAGGCCAAGGCCTTCCAATTTCATCTCTGGAGCATCTTTGGTCTATTTCACCTCTGCAACATCTGTTGGAGATTTCACCTTTGTAGCATCTCCTGTAGATTTCACCTCTGGAACATCTTTTGTCTATTTCACCTCTGCAACATCTGTGGAAGATTTCACCTTTGTAGCATCTCTTGCAGATTTCACCTCTACAGACAACTCTTGTAGATTTCACCTCTGCAATATCATTTGTCTATTTTACCTCTACAACATCTCTTCTAGATTCCACCTTTACATCTCTCACCCATTTCAGTTTTGGTTTCTATTACATCCCCTTGTCTCCTCTAAGGCTGCCCCCAACTCTTCATCTCAGGTGTAGACTGTTGCAATAGCTGCTGGGAGGATGAGTGTGCCTGCCTCAAGCCTCTCCCCACTCCAGTCCATCTTCCATTCAGTTGCCACAATGATTTTCTGAAAGTTCAAGCCTGTGTAACACACACCCCCTCCAGTGTGTTCCTCTTGCCTCCAGGATAAGATACAAAATCCTGCTTGGCTTTTAAAGCTCTTCATAACTACTGGCTTTCCACCATTCATCTCACTTCCCTCCACATACTTTGATCCACTGATCTCACCTACTTGCTGCTCCTGCCACTAGCCACTGCATGTCCCAACATTATGCAAATCATGGAGGTAGGGTTGCATGTTGGGTGCAGGGAATAGCAAACAGGTCATTTTTGTTCAAATGTAACATGGGTCTCTAAGAAGACAATGAAATTGGGCTGAGCGGGTAATCCCCAAATGGTCAGGACAATCAGGCCTGGTTCCTTTTGTCTACAAATTGGACTGGGGTGACTGCTGGGGTCCCTTGCAACTCTTACATTCTGCAATCCTGGATAATGATGCCCAGCAGTGTTTTTGGATGCTATAAAGGACAGTATAAATGCCATAAAACATTACTCCCCACACTGGTTCATCTTCCTCTCAGCTGCCAACGTGACTTTCCTACAGTGCAGGTCACTGAGTCACTCCACTACTCAATGAACTTTCTTTTATTGTTGATGTTCAGTCATGTCTGACTCTTTGTGATCCCATTTGGGTTTTCTTGGCAAAGATACTGTAGGGGTTTGCCATTTCCTTCTCCAGATCATTTGACATATAAAGAAACTGAGGCAAACAGGGTTAAGTGATTTGGTCAGGGTCATACAGCTAGTAAGTGTCTGAGGTCAAATTTGAACTCAGGTCTTCCTAACTCCAGGACAAGCACTCTGTGCCACCTCACTGCCCGTGAACTTCAAAGGCTCTCTATTACCTCTATGGCCAACTTTAAACTCTTCAGTTTGAGCTTTCAAAGACTTAAGAACACAGACTGATGATGAAGCATGTCACCCATTTCCTGATGGAAAAATGATGGAGCCAAGATGTAGAAAGAATCATATGTTTGGGGATATAACTATTGTGCTTCATCATACTTTTGTATTAGAATTGATACTATATATTGGTTCCAAGGCAGAAGAGCAATAAAGGCTGGGCAACAGGGGTTAAGTAATTGCCCAGGGGCACCCATTGAGGACGTATCTGAGTTCAGATTTGAACACAAAACCTCTTGTCTCTAGGCCTGGCTCTCAATTCAGCTCACACACACACACACACACACACACACACACACACACACACACACACACACACCCTGCATACTTTTTGCAAGGATTTTGTCTGTGTTCCTTCTTCCCTTCCTCCCTCCCTTCTTCCTCTTCCTTTCCTCCATAATTCCCCTCTCTACTTTCCTCCTTCCTTCCCTCACTTCCTCCCTCCTTTCCTTTTTTCTTTCTTCCTTCTTTCCTTCCTTCCTTTATCCCTTCTTCCTTTTCTTCTTTCCTTTCTTCCTCCCTTTGTCCCTCTTTTCCTTCCTTCTTTTTCCTCCCTCCCTTTCTTCTTTCCTTCCTCCCTCCTTTTCTTCTTTCCTCCTTTCCTCCCTCCTTTCTCTCCTTCTTTCCTCCCTCCCTTCCTTCCTCCTTTCCTTCCTTCCTTGTCTTCTTTCCTTTCTTCCTCCCTTTGTCCCTCCTTTCCTTCCTTCTTTTTCCTCCCTCCCTCCTTTCCTTCTTTCCTCCCTTCCTCCCTCCTTTCTCTCCCTCTTTCCTCCCTCCCTTCCTTCCTCCCTCCCTTCCTTCCTTCCTCCTTTCCTTCCTTCCTTGTCTTCTTTCCTTTCTTCCTCCCTTTGTCCTTCCTTTCCTTCCTTCTTTTTCCTCCCTCCCTTCCTTCCTTCCTCCTTTCCTTCCTTCCTTGTCTTCTTTCCTTTCTTCCTCCCTTTGTCCCTCCTTTCCTTCCTTCTTTTTCCTCCCTCCCTCCCTCCTTTCCTTCTTTCCTCCCCTCCTCCCTCCTTCCATACTGTGAGGTGGCAGTAAAGGGCGGCTGACAACAGAGCTGTCCACCCTCCCCACCAGCACACACAAAGGAAATGAAGTTCGTTGAAGCAGTTGTGAAGTGCTCGGAGGGGAACAGAAGGAAGGCCAGAAGGAATCGCAGACAGCAGGACAGCTTTCCGCGTCGGGTGTTGAAGGATTATTGACTTCCCAGGAGAGCGGGCTGTAATTAATGGAGATTCGCGGTTCCGTGTAAGTCCCAAATGATCGGTTCTTCTGGTTGGCGTTTCCCGCCCTTCACAGCCCGGCTCTCCCCTCCTCGTCCCTTCGGACCGCACGTTCCGATCACACGGCTTTGTTTGGCTGTTCCTCATGCACGCAGCTCCATCTCCCATCTGCGCGCCTTTGCCTTGTACCGCCAGCGCACTGCCTCGTCCCTTTGGAGCTCAGCGCTCACCCAGACGCTTGGGGAGGCCGTTCCCATCTCCGCAGCTTCTCGTGCCTCCCGGCCTCCCACACAGTCAGCCCTTTATTAAATCCCCCCGCGGGCGCGGCAGGCTCGGCGGCAAACCCAGAAAGGTTGCAAAACCCCTGGAAGCCGCGGGAGGCTGCGAAAGGTTTCGGGTAGGCTGCGTCAAGGGGCAGAAAAGCGGGAGAGACCCCAACCGGGCGGCCGGCGTGCCCCTCCCCCCCAATTCCAGCCTCCTCCCAGGGTCCAGGCTTTTCCCATAGGAGACCTTTCTGGATTGGCCTCATTTTTCTATTTGATAAAATGACAGAATTTGAATCCGTGACCTCCCAAATCCCTTCTAGGCAGTGAGGCAGAGCACTAGGCTTGCCATCAGCACTCATCTTCCTAAGGTGCTGAGTTCAAATCCTTCCTCAGACCCTTCCTAGCTGTGTGACCCTGGGCAAGTCACTTAACCCTGTTTGCCTCAGTTTCCTCATATGATGTGACTGAAGCTGACTGGACAACAACAAAATCCTCTAAATAGCTCTAAATCTGTTGTTGTTCAGTGTATCCAGCCCTCCATGAGCCTGTGGACCATAGCTGTCCATCGGGTTTTCTTGACAAAGATATTGGATTAAGGCAAACAGAGTCTAAGTGACTTACCTAGGGTCACACAGCAAATAAGTTTCTCAGGCTGGATTTGAACTCAGGTCCCTCTGACTTCACACCCAGTGCTCTATCTGCTGAACCACCTAGCTGCTTCACTGTGTGCCTAGTGGAAATACTGGCTTGCTCTGTCCTTCTCCAGTTCGGTTTACAAAGGAGGAAATGGAGGCAAACAAGATTAAGTGACTTGCCCAGGGTCACACAACTAAGAAGTGTCTTGGACCAAATTTGAACCCAGGACCTCCTGTCTCTAGTCTGTCTGCTTTCTCAATTCTCTAAGCCACATACCCCTACCGTACTCTTTTAATTCCCATTTTACAGGTAAGGGAACTGAGGTTCCTGGAAGTGGTGGTGTGTGTGAACAAGACTTCAGACCTCAAAAACTAAAGCTGGGCAGGAAGGGGAGGACTTCTGAGACCTGAAACTCTTTGTCCTCTGAGCCTAACAGCCCAGGCGGAGACTGCTGGTTGGGTCAGAGGTTGTAACAGTTGAGGGCCGGCAGCTGAGGGTCCTTGAGATAAGGTGGGACATTGTGTTCTGGCCAATGGGTCCTTGACACAACTCACATTCCACAGAATAACAACCTTGGGCCAACTGCGTGCTGTGCCCCAGTTGGGCCAAGAGGCAGGCCCTGCAGAGTTCTTCCAAATAAGCCAAGTGGGATGCTGATCCCAAACACAATGTGTAAGAAATCTTGTTTCTCTAACACTTGCCTTTGGTCACCGAGATGGTGGGAGGATTCGAGCTCAGACCCTTGGGCTTCTTTCCATTCTTACCACTCCCAAGCATTAGACACATCTCTGTCCTCATGGAGGACCTAATAGGATAGGCATGTCGGAAATAGGAAGGACTTTAAATAAGAGTTTATTAGGAAGAGCATTAGCTCTAGAAACAGAGGACCTGGGATCAAATCCCACTAGGTACTCTGTACTAGCTGTGTACTACAGGCAGATGGTTTAGTTATCGGAGTCTGTTTCTTATCTGTAAAAGGAGGGATTTACCCTAGAAGACCTGGATGTCCTGTCCAGATCTCCAGCTATGGCCCAGAGCCTCTCCCTTCTCAGCATCACCGCTCCCCCTTCCCAAGAGCACCCACCATCGGAGCCCCCTCACTCAAGGCCCTTCTTGGGGGATGTCTTGCCTTGTCCCCACTTGGCTGTTGGCTCAAGGTCTTCTCTGGGAAATGAGCAGCCTGGACTAGATGAGTTCGGAGGTCCCTTCCAGCACTGACTCTGACCCTTTGGATTGGATCAGCACCTCCTCTAGCCCTTGGACCAAGCCATTTATACAGATGATGAGCTCCAGAGTCAAGTGCACATCCCTGGGGCAGGACCTGCTCTCTGCCTTTCTGTGATGTCCCCAGACTGCCGGGCACATAGTAGGTGTCTCACATACACTCCTAGGCTTGACTCCATTCCACCTGACTGAACAGGGATCTGCAGCCTGGGGACATCTGGCCTCACTCCCAGGAGGAGTGTGTTCATAAAAATTGATGCGACTAAATTTAGCAAGTGAAGAACAGCCTCTTGTTGATTTAAGCCCCAGGCCCAGGTTGTTCCTCTGCACAATACCAACAAACCGGTTTCACGGATTTTTTTTTTGGCACTTTTCAACTGGCCAGGTTTTTTCTTTGTTGTTGTAACAGAATAGTCATTGGCTGAGGGAAGGAAAGGGCTTGTGGGCATGACCTCGGACTTATATTCCTTTTTTGGGCCTTGTCTTTTTTAAAATTAATTAATTTAGAATATTTCCCATGGTTCCATGATTCATGTCCCTTCCCTCCCCTTCCCCAACCCCCTCCCTTAGCTGATGTGCAATTCTGCTGGATTTTACATGTGTCATTGATCAAGACCTATTTCCATATTATTCATATTTGCATTAGGGCGATGGCTTAGAGTCTACCTCCCCAGCCATATCTCCATTGACCCATGTGATCAAGCAGTTGTTTTTCTTCTGTGTTTCCGCTCCCACAGTTCTTTCTCTGCCAGACTTATATTCTGTTTTTTTTCTTTTTAAACTCTTACCTTCCATCTTAAAATCAATACTATATATTGGTTCCAGGGCAGAAGAGTGGTAAAGGCTAGGCAATGGGGGTCACATAGGTAGGAAGTATCTGATGGCACATTTGAACCCAGGACCTCCTGTCTCTGGGCCTGGCTCTCAAGCCACTGAGCCACCCAGCTGCCCCCAGGACCACAAAGTGCCTGGAATCCTCTTCCACTGAAACATGCTTAGACTGTGTATTTGGAGATGAAACTTTGGGAACGATTCTTAAGCTGGAAGCAATCTTACAGGCAAAATTCTGTCCAGTATCGGAAGAGCTGGAAGGGACCTTCGAGGTCTCCACCATTTTAGAGAGGAAGAAACTGAGGCCTGAGGAGGTGAAGGAGCCTCCCAAAGTTACATAGGGAGTCAAGTGAAGGAGCTCGGATGGAAAGTCAGGCCTTGTGGATTCCAGTCCAACCCTTTCACTAACGGAAGAAGAAGAGAGAATGGTGTGGTGGAAAGCATTAAGGTTTTTGGAATGGGCGGCTGAGTTTAGATCCTGACTCTGCCACATAAACCCTGAAAAATCCCTTCAAATGGATTAAAGATTTAAATTAAATTAAAGTCAACTTTAACTGAGGTTGAGTGGATTAAGAGCCAAGCCTAGAGATGGGAGGTCCTGGATTCAAATCTGGCCGCAGATACTTCCTAGCTGTGTGACCCTGGGCAAGTCACTTGACCCCCTTTGCCTAAGCCCTTACCACTCTTCTGCCTTAGAACCAATATACAGTATTTACTCTAAAACAGAAGGTAAGGGTTTAAAAGAAAAATGGGGGGCAGCTGGGTAGTACAGTGGATTGAGAGTCAGGCCTAGAGACAGAGGTCCTGGGTTCAAATGTGACCTCAGGCACGTCCCAGCTGTGTGACCCTGGACAAGTCACTTAACTCCATTCCTCTAGCCCTTACTGCTCTTATACTCTGGAACCATTTCAAGGTTTGACTTCGCTCCACAGGAGCAAGGGTGCCTCGTCTGAAAAATGAGGGGCTGAATTCGATGGATTCTGGGTCCCTTCCGGCTCCCGATTTGGGATCCTCAGAGCAAATGGCCTTCTCTTGTACAGCCTTCCTCGCTGCCCTGCCCTTCTCGCCTCGGAATGTGTCACCTGAGCAGCGTAATTAGATTGTCCCCAGGGAGATGCCCGGCCGTGCCCCTTGGGAAAGGGATCCACCAGCCCGGGAAGTGACAAGGAAGGCAGGAATGTCGAGGGCAACACCCGAACCCTTCCAGGAGGAGCTGAGCCTGAGCCAAGGCTGAGGGCTGGCTGCTTCCTTCCAGGCTCCTCAGGGCAGGACCAGGAAGTTCAGACTGGCATGAAGAGGGCTCCTCGCCTCTCTCCCGCAGTCCGCCCGGGAGCCCCCGAGGTCCCTGGCCTGAACGGTGTGCTCTGTAACCTGGGAGTGGCAGCACTTGCCTCCCCTTCCTGGGAGTTCCCAAAGGGATCAGACGTGTGAGGAACAGATTTAGAGCCAGAAGGAACCTCCGGGATTAGAGGAGCCAACCCTCCCATTTTACAGAACAGAAACCAGAGGTAGGGAGGTCACGTACGTGTGTCCAGGTGCCCAGTCACGCCCAACTCTTCCCAGCCCCATGGACCATCGCCATGTGCAGCGCTCCTTTCCTTCTCCGGTGGATGCCTGGAGCCTTCTGTCCCGCCATTGGAGGTTAAGTGGCTTGTCCAAGCTCGCACACCAGGAAGTGGCTGAGGCTGGATTTGAACTCAGATCTTCTTGACTCCAGGTCCAATGCTCTTAACCATTGAACGCCGCTGCCTCTCTTTCTGCCTGTCCGTCTGTCTGTCTCTCTGCACCTACCCACAGATACACAGATGCAGAAAGAGGGAAAGCTCAGCTCCACCGTCACCTCCGGCCCGAACTCTATCCTCATCCCGAAGATCCTACATCTAGTAACGTCCCCCTGTGCCAAGGCTTGTGCAAGGGGTCCCCTCCCTCACCTCCTGGATGTGGGCACCCAGGGCCCTCCTCTGCGGACACCAGGCCACCAGGGGGCACTCAGCCCCCAGACACGGGCCAGCCCCACTTCCCACGGATTACTGGTACCTTGCTGAGCCCAGAGAATAAAGAGAAAGGCAACAGGCAGTCCCACCGCCCAGTGGCAGAGTACGTGGCGCCAGAGCTCCCGTGGAGGCTGCAGCATAGATTCGGGAGTTCGTTGTTGTCCTTCCACCATGTCCGACTCCTCGTGACCCCGTGTGGCACAGCCTTTACAGCTCATTGTACAGACGAGGAGACGAAGGCAGTGAAGTGACTTGCCCAGGGCCACACAGCCAGGACCAAATTTCTGCAGCTCTGCTTCACTTAAATATAATTCATATGCAAGTTAAGACGTCGCCCCGTGATGTCACTGACCCTCTGAACACAAAGGATGAATAACAACAACAACAATAAAATAATAGTCATAAAAAATAAATAAATAGAATAAAAAGTATCTGAAGCCAGATTTGAACCCAGGAAGACGAGTGCTCGGCCTGGCACTCTATCCACTGCACCACCCCGTTACCCCTAGATCTCAGAAGAGGGATCATGATGGAGCCTGGATTGTACCGTATTTGTCATCCCAGTGCCCAGCCCCGGCATCTAATAAGCACTGAATAATTGAGGTTGACTCTGCCTAGAATGTGAGGCGGCTTGAACTGGTCAAAATACCAATGGCCTTAGCCCATCCCAAGAGCCTTAGCAGCCATGTGAGTCTGAGCAAGTCATCACACCTCCGTGTCATTTAATTTTCTCATCTGTAAGATGAGGAACAGTTCTAATGAAACTGGGGCAGCCAGGTGGCTCAGCGGATAGAGAGCCAGGCCTAGAGATGGATGATCCTGGCTGTGTGACCCTGGGCAAGTCACTTACCCCCATCTCATAGTCCATAAGGCTCTTCTGCCTTAGAACCAATGCTTAGTGCTCTTTCTAAGATGGAAAATAAAGGTTTAAAAAAATGAAGCACTTTGCAGATCTTCAATAGATGATAAATTAATTCGATCTCAGGGTAAAGGAAACCAATGGCCAAATCTGGAAATGATATCATGCTCCCCTGCCCAGCCCTTGCAGGTAGTGAGCTTCCCAGCCCTAGAAAGTCAATGAGATTCATAGAATGTTGGAAGCTTAATCAACTAGTCCTCCTGCTAACTAGGAAACTCTAGAGGCCCAGAGAGAGGAAGTGGCTCATGAGCTTGGTCATCATTAGCCAGGAACAGCTGTTAGAAGGGGTTTGGACCCTTATTGATTGTTGGTATTGGTATGGCCAATAGTCGATACTCATACGGACAGGCTCTTGAGTTGATCTGGGGTTTTTCGGTCAAGGAAAAATGGCGGCTCTCCATTCATCCATTGCCTAACCTATCAATAATCCTTTATTGCCTACTTAATTAACAAATACTCACAGCACATCCTGGGGGCTTGGGCGTCCCAGCCCAGTCCTCTTCCTGCTATCCACCCCCTGAATCCCTGACGTCCAAGCTAAGGAACTATCAGAGATGTTGGAAAGACAGGACAGGAAGTTGGACCGAGAAGGTCATTTCCTACTCCAGAGCCTATGAAAAGTCACTTAAGGGCTTACACAGGAACTTAAATAGCCCATGGACCATAGACTGGTTCAACTCAATGATCACCAAGAAGGAATGAAACATGTCTCTCTATTCTGGATTCACAGAAGTCTGGGAGAACTATCTTGGACAGAGGAATTAAATCCTTTCTGGAGCTGGCACAGGACCTGGATTTAAATCCTGCCTCAGACACTCTAGTTTTAGAGTCCTAGACAAATCATTTAAATGCTTCAAGACTCGGTTTCCTCATCTGTAAAATAAGAGAGACATGGCCTCAGTTTCCCCAAAATGGACCCCGGCATGGGACCTCTGACCCCATGGGCCTCTCCATTGTCTTTTGGGTCAATTATAATTTTTATTCTGGTGAAATTGTGGCTTTCCTAACTGATAAAGTCATTTGAAGTATATTGTCATAAAAACATTGACTTTCCAAGAAGAAAACCATTGGAGATCATTAAATGCCACCATTAACGTCAGTGTGAGCTAACCCACCTCTTCCCTGATTCCATTCGAAGCTCTTGGCTCTGTCCTTCCACCACGTGTGGCTAACGTGAGTTTGCCCTTTGGGCTGCTGGAGTGATTTCATATCTACATCAGCCAGCATCTGCCTTCCCTCTGCTTTTCCTGCATGCATTGTTAGGCTCTACAGGTTCTAGAGAGCAGCTGCAGGTTCACCACTGTGTTTGGGGCACACTCCAGTCAGCATTATGTCACTCACAGAATGGAGCATCTGGAGACCCTCACCGTCCGCAGAGAATGCATCTGTGCCCTAGATTCTGGGCTGGACAGCCGCCCCGGCTGTGGCAGACACCCCCGAGGACCATATGCTTCTCTCGCTTCATCCTGATTCAACAGTGATCATCGGAGGGCTGTGGTACAAAATCCTCTCTGCGGCTGCATCCTTTTTAGTTTGTGTGTTTCTTTTTTAAATAGATTTTTATTGCTGTTTTTTGTGTTTGCATTGCCTTGATGGCTCCCTCTATATTTCCCTCCTAGAGAGCCATTCCTAATCATAAAGATTCTTTTTTAAAATTTGGATAATGTTAGGATGCCAAAAGGAAAGTTGGAAGTTTCAGAGCTCCAAAGTTTTCAAGACCGTTTCTCTAACCAAGGGAGGAGGCAGGTAGTTAGAAGTAGAAAAGAAAGCTAAGTGTATAACAGGATATTATATTACCTGTGCCGAGGAGATTCTTTGTCACAAACAAGGAATACTCCATTTTGTTCTATGGAGTCAAATGGGGTAGAGTTATTTTGTAAAGATGTGGTCTACTAAAAAAAAAAATCTGCCTATTGCTCTATTGACATCTCATAACTTCATCAAGGAAACCCTTACTATAAACATAGGCCATTCCATATTGATTTCCTTCAAGACTCAGCTCAGGCCACCTCCTACATGAGTTGATCTTCTCAGGTACTAGTTCCCTCCCTCTCATGCTCTTCCCCATACCCCATCGCCAATCACGTTGTATTTCTTTTGTACCCATCCTGTCTATACTTACATTCATACACGTTACCTTTCCTCTTACAATGCAAGTTCCTTCCATATTTGATAGAGACAACTGGGAAAACTGGGAAGTGATCTAGCATAAATTAGGCTTAGGCTAACATCTTATACCATATTTGACAACACATTCAACATGGATATATAATTCTAATATTATAGAAGAAGTTTCCCTTTGGGTGGGATCTCTCTCTCTCTCTCTCTCTCTCTCTCTCTCTCTCTCTCTCTCTCTCTCTCTCTCTCTCTCTCTTCTCTTTCTCTCTCTCTCTTTCTCTCTCTCTCACACACACACACTTCTCTGTTGTCTGTCTCTGTCTCACACACACTTCTCTTTGTTGTCTCTGTCTGTCTGTCTGTCTGTCTGTCTCTCTCATCTCTCTCTGTCTCTCCCTTTCCCTCTGTCTTTCTCTCTCATTGCCTCACTCAAAACAAATAGTTATCATAAGCTTAGCTTGAACTTGAAAACGACATCTCCTAGGCTAACAACATTTAAGGGGATAAATAGATATAATTCTACCTCAGTGTTCCCTCTCTCTGAGGACAGCAGAGTGGCCAAGATTTTGGCCCCAACCTCCTACTTCCTTTCTTGGCAGGAATTAAATATCTCTTGGAAAAGGAGGGGAGCAAGAGAAGAGGCTATTCCATGTTATATAAGGAGGGACGGAACAAAGGAAGCATTATAGGTAAAGTTAAGTGTGTGCAGAGAGCAGAGGCAGACTGACAGCAGAGTGAGAAATTCTAGAATTCTACTGGGAGAGAGTCAGTTAGCACATACTGGGATTCATTCTCTCTTTACCTGGAGAGGGAGTAGATACCTTCCTTTGCTGGCTGTAATACATCTGGACTTCTCCATCCTACCTGTTTCTCTGTACCTGATTGAACCATCTGTTGAGCTTCTTGAGTGATCCTGTTCAGCTGAGTCATCTGTCTGTGAGATTCTGGTTGAGATCCTGTTGGATCCAAAGCATCTCCTTGGGCCCTATCCTGCCCCGCTGCTTAACTACCTCCATTACCACCAAAAGGGGTTTTGTTTTGGGTTAGTGTAGGATATTTATATTAGATCTGGGCCCATAGATAGATAGATAGATAGATAGATAGATAGATAGATAGATAGATAGATAGATAGATAGATAGATAGATAGATGGATGGATGGACACGGGTGGATGGATAGATAGATAGATAGATAGATAGATAGATAGATAGATAGATAGATGGATGGATGGATGGATGGACACGGGTGGATAGATAGATAGATAGATAGATAGATAGATAGATAGATAGACAGACACGGGTGGATGGATAGATAGATAGATAGATGGATGGATGGATGGATGGACACGGGTGGATAGATAGATAGATAGATAGATAGATAGATAGATAGATAGATAGACAGACACGGGTGGATGGATAGATAGATAGATAGATGGATGGATGGATGGATGGATGGATAAGTGGGTGGATGGATGGAGAGATAGGTAGATAGATAGATAGATAGATAGATAGATAGATAGATAGATAGATAGATGGATGGATGGATAAGTGGGTGGATGGATGGAGAGATAGGTAGATAGATAGATAGATAGATAGATAGATAGATAGATAGATAGATAGATAGATGGATGGACACAGGTGGATGGATAGATAGATAAATAGATAGATGGATAGATGGATAAGTGGCTAGATGGATGGATAGATAGATAGATAGATAGATAGATAGATAGATGGACATGGGTGGATGGATAGATAGATAAATAGATAGATGGATGGATGGATAAGTGGATGGATGGAGAGATAGATAGATAGATAGATAGATAGATAGATAGATAGATAGATAGATAGATAGATGATAGATAGATGGATGGACACAGGTGGATGGATAGATAGATAAATAGATAGATGGATGGATGGATAAGTGGCTAGATGGATGGATAGATAGATAGATAGATAGATAGATAGATAGATAGATAGATGGACATGGGTGGATGGATAGATAGATAAATAGATAGATGGATGGATGGATAAGTGGGTGGATGGATGGAGAGATAGATAGATAGATAGATAGATGGATGGATGGACATGGGTGGATGGATAGATAGATAGATAGATGGATGGATGGTAGATAGATGGATGGATGGATGGATAAGTGGGTGGATGGATGGAGAGATAGATAGATAGATAGATAGATAGATAGATAGATAGATAGATGGACACGGGTGGATGGATAGATAAATAGATAGATGGATGATGGTAGATGGATGGATGGATGGATGGATGGATGGATGGATGGATGGATGGATGGATGGATAAGTGGGTGGATGGATGGAGAGATAGGTAGGTAGGTAGGTAGATAGATAGATAGATAGATAGATAGATAGATAGATAGATAGATAGATAGATAGATAGATAAAGTGAGCTTAGTGTAGCTGATTCCATGAAGACTCCTAGTGACAGGACATTTAGGTCTGGTGGGGTTTCGATAGATACTTTTAGCTTAAGGTTTCCAACTACCTTCTTACCTTTCCCTAGTTAAAGTTAAACAATTTTTATTTAACATCTTTGTGGGTGGATGTCTTCTCAGGGCCTGGCTTTGCCAGCTCTGTGCTTGCTTGACCTTCCCAGAACCAAGATTTTACTTCTGATTCTCATCTAAATACCATCATACCTCAACCCCCAAAACCCATCTATTTATTTCAGAAGGAAGGAAGGAAGGAAGGAAGGAAGGAAGGAAGGAAGGAAGGAAGGAAGGAAGGAAGGAAGGAAGGAAGGAAGGAAGGAAGGAAGGAAGGAAGGAAGGAAGGAAGGAAGGGGAAGGGAGGGGAGGGGAGGGGAGAGGAAGGGAAGAGGAGGGAGACATACCAAAACAATCCCAAGAAATTGACAAAAATAATAAGAGATGGAATTAATCAATGTTGGAGGGATGTAGGGGAAATAGACTTACTAGAACATTGTTGGTGAAGCTGTGAATCAGTGAAAATAATTGTAATTTTACAAATAAAGTGTCCATAACTTTAACTCAGACTCTCTATGTTTATACCCCAAGAAGTCCACTGATAAAAAAAAAATCTATACTCCAATATATTTATAGCAGCTTATTTGGTGGTAGCACAATATTGGAAATGAGGTAGATGTCCTCCGGAGAATGGACTAAACAAATTATTGTACATAAATATAATAGAATATTGCTATGATATGAGAAATGACGAATATGGTGAGTACCAAGAAGCATGGAAAGCTTGATATGAACTGAGGTCAAGTGAATTAAACAGAGGCAGTATATGCAATAACTACAATAATATAAGTAGAAAGAAAAATAAAAAGTGAATGTTACTGAATGCAAAAGAACAAGCAGAGCCCCAAGAAGAGATCTGAGAAGACACGTCCCTCTATTATGTCAGCCCCATCACCCATTGGTGAGTTCCTTCTTGGTCCTCCATTTTGAGGGGGGATACAGGCCTGCCACCTTTTATTCTGTTCCTGGCTGGGCTTCTGAGCTTTGGGATTTCAGCACCGTGCCCAAGCTATAAGCCATGCCCCACAGCTCACCGTCCAGCTCCTTTCTGTGTGTCGTCTACCCCAACTAGACTGTGAGCTCCCAGAAAGCAAGGCCTGTCTCTGTAATCCCAGCACTTAACACAGCGCTTGGCACATAGTAGGCATTTAATTTTTTTTCTTATTGGATGATCTTGTTGAATGAGCTCCTTTCTTAACCTTTCTGAAGAGAAAGCCATTTTTTCTTTTCTTTTTTCAAATTTATCATCCTTCTAGTTAGCAGAAACTTTATGTCTTTTGCTTTCACTTAAATTGAGATTGTCAGTACAAGAGACTTCCACTGAACTGATATACAGTGAAGTAAGTGAAGCCAAGAAAACAACAAAAAAAGGACTACCACAAAATACATGGAAAGGACAATCCAAAGTGAAGTGCTATTCTGGTCCATTGGTCAGTAGACAAAGACTTCCCATTTAAAGTACTCAAATCCAGGGACAGCTGGGTGGATTGAGAGTCAGGCCCAGAGATGGAAGGTCCTGGGTTCAAATCTGGTCTCAGACACTTCCTGACTGTGTGGCCCTGGGCAAGTCCCTTAACCCCCATTGCCTAACCCTTACCACTCTTCTGCCTTAGAACCAATACCCAGTATTGATTCTAAGATGGAAGGTGAGGGGTTAAAAAAAAAAGTACTTGAATCCTTCCACTTTACCGTCCCATTAGTGTGAACACCCCCTCCAATGCGATAGACTGCCACTTATCTACACTATCACATTCTGTTCAATTCTGGTTTCCCTCCTCTTGAAAATCCTCCATAGAGGTTTTATCCAATATCTTGGAGACCATCTACTTGGGCTTTGACCACTGCCTGCACATCAGTGCGAGAATCATCTATTTCTGTCACAAAGAATATTCTCCGGTGCACTTTTTAGGTAACTAACTTCTTTTAAGTCTTCATTCGCAATCGCCTGGGAAGGTCCATCATGTGTCTTTCCACCGCCTTTAGAGTTGGTTGCCATTTTGATTCCTCGCAGGTTAGGGGATTCCATGATTTGCAGACCTCTAACACCACCCAGAAAATATCAGTGCTAAAAAGATGGCGGTCTGCTTTGGAAACATCTGGGAACCATTGAAAGAACTGTACTCTGCCCAAAGCAATTCAGCTCCTTCCGTTCCTCATTAATATTATCTTGGGTTACTTTAAGAAAGACATAGTTTTCTTAATGACACAAATGGATTATTAGAAAACGAGATCAGTCAGTTACTTAGTATTTGGGTTGTTTGCCAATATTTCAGTCATGCCTGTCTCTTCATGAATACATTTAGATTTTTTGGGCAAAGATAATGGAATGGATTATCATTTCCTTTTCCATCTCATTTTATAGATGAAGAAACCAAGGCAAACATGGTTAAGTGACTTTTCCAAGGACACACAGCTAGTAAGTATCTAAGGCTAGATTTGAACTCAGGTCTTCCTGAATCCAGGCCCAACATCACCTAGTTGCACTTATTAAACACCTACAATGTTCCAGGCACTGTGCTAAGCACTAGGGAATAGCAATCCCTGTCCTGAAGGATCTCATCATCTAATGGAGGAAACGTGTCATAGTCTGATGCTCAAGGACCAGCCTAGCTCAAGATGGAGAGGCTGGTTTCCAGGACAGAGATTTCTTTGGCCCCAATGAGCCATGAATGACATTCCACCCACTATACCCACATCCTGAGCACCATACTTAAATTAATGTTGGCGTACCATTTATGCCTCTCCATTCCACATCTACCGATGCCATCCCTGAATTTTCTTTCACTATTTTTTTCATTTTATTTTGTTTCTTAGTTCACCGTGGACAAAGGGCCCAGACTGTTGGTCAAGTCCATTTCTTAGTATGTCTAGACTAAGCTTTGCGTGGCCTTCTCCGGCAGACACTTTGTGCGAGGCTGGAATCCCTGATTCAACAGTTTGGAAAATCTTATACCAGTGTGAAATCCAGACCCCTTTGTTTTAAATCACAAATACTCCAAGAGGTAGCTAAGCGGATTGAGAGCCAGGCCTAGAGAGAGGAGGTCTTAGGTTCTGAATGTTAAGGGTAAAATTAGGGTTGTTGACTGAATATATTATATTAGTGGTCGCCAGGGATTTAAATTCAATCCCAATAAAGTACTCAAGTCAGTTTGAGATTTTTATGGTGGTTTAATTTCAATAGTAGGAAGAAATTAAGAAGAAGAGAGAGAGAGGAAAGGGTATAAGATTTCTCTGGCCTAGCCTAAACTAAGGGAAGTTCAGAAACCTCAGCCACGAGGCCTCCTCCAAGATTTAATCTAGTTCTGCTTCTAGCCACGAGGCCTCCTCCAAGATGAGGGATCTCCTTGGAGGATAGTGCTTTCAGGAGGTAAAGGAAAGGAGGAATCAGCCTAACCACTCACCAGACTACAGAGCAAAACCCCACAAGCACGCCACGAACGCTGCCACAAACTCCCAATGCCGAACCACAAGAGCCCAACTTCACCGAGTGAGCTCTGAGAGAGAGAAAGTGATGCAAAATGTATAGACCGTTCTTTACATCACTTCTTGCATCTCACATGTACCAATAGTAGCTTAAGCTTGACTTAGGACAGCCCAGGGGTCTGTCAGTTGTTTCTGATTTGTCACTTGCTAGCACATGTCAGTCATAGGCCATCCTCCTCACAGTTAATCCTTAAGTAGGGGTGTCTACATTCCTGGTTGCTAGAATTCTAAAGACTAAGCAGGGTGGAGTAAAACTAAAATTAACAGTTCAAATCTGACCTCAGACACTTCCCAGCTGTGTGACCCTGGGCAAGTCACTTAACCCCCATTGCCTAGCCCTTACTGCTCTTCTACCTTGGAGCCAATACACAGTGTTGATTCTAAGATGGAAGGTAAAGGGGTTTTTTGTTTTTTTACTTTATTTTATTTTTAAAAGAATTTCTTAAACATCTATTGTTTACCAGGCACTGAGCTAAACATTGGGATAAAAAGACAAAAGCAAAAGCATTCTCTAGGAGCTTACATTCATTGGCAGAGACATTTAAGAATATCAAGAATCCATGTCAGATAAATACAGGATAATTTGGAGGGAAGCCCCACATCTCTCTTATAGTATGGCGACTTCCTGTAGCCTTAGCTGCAAAGGGTAAGTGAACTATTACTGCGTTTTGTCCTACAGACTTGTGGGAAAGAAATCACTTTAATTGGTCCCTGATTCAAGGACCTGTTATAGGTTTATTTTCCTTTACTTAGAAATTTTTACACATAAGACTTGGATAGTCTATATTTCATCCAGAAATTATTTTTTCCTCTTTTCTTTGGATTTTTTTGATGTTTTTTATTTCTCTTGCTAATTGATTCATATACCTCATAACTCAGCCATGCATTCCTAAGGGATCCCTGTGTTTTTCAATACCCTCTTCAGGGGGGATGTATTATTATTATTGCTGTTTTTCTAAAATGCAAAGTTTCAATTCTTTTGAGAATTTTCCACAAGGATAGCAGCTGGGAGATTCCTGCCATGGTCCAGTCTTGGATACATGATGAAGTGACAGCCATGTGATCCGAGAGAAGAGAAAAGATAAAAAGATGTAAAGATAGAACTAATAGGACTTGGCAACTCCTTGTGTGAGCAGTGATGGGGAAGGAGTACTTGAGAGAAGTCCAAGTTTGGAGAAGGGGCACTGCTTGGGAAAGGCGCTGGCCAGCTAGATACTAGGTGGGGCTGAAACTACTCTGGTACAAGAGTGGAAAGAGGAGTGTAGAAAAGGGAGGTGTGAGAAAACCAGAAAGAACGCTAGAATTAGAGCCAGGGATCTGGGTTCAAATCCTAGCTCTGCCACTATAGGACCTTGGTCAAATCAGTTCTCCTGCCTCTGGGCCTCAGTTTCCCCATCTGTAAAATGAAGCTGTTTTTATGTCTATGACCTCCGATCCTAACCGTTTTGTCCAGGTTTCTGTAGTAGGTGGATAGCCCAGGGAGGCTTAGAGATTGGGTGGACCCTGGAGGGCAGGAAGGGCAGTGAGGAAGGGATTCTTGTTCTTTCTGGGCCAGAGGGAGATGCTCTACATTCCTCCAAACCAGTGTAGCCTGCAGAAGCCGGAAGAGAGAGACTTCCTGCCACTGATTACAGAGCCTGGCCTGTGTCCCAAGGCAGCCAGGGATCAGGGGAAAAGGAACAGTCCTGGGTCATGCAAACTTATAAACAGTTTTCCCCAGGGCCAGCATCCAGCCTGGAGGGAAGGCCAGCCCAGAAAGGGGAGTTCCAGCTCTTGGACTGGTTACTCATGAGAATCTCAGCCTAAAGGCCATTACACCCAGTTTGGGAGTGGCTCTGAGGAGGGGGGAGCAGAAGAATCCCAGATTGAGCCTTTCCTGTTTGGGAGGAGCTAGAATCCCTCAGCCCTCCTGGGGCCTTCTCCAAGAGGCCTCCAGAGGCTCTGCATGAACTGGACAGTCAGCTGACCAAGGCATAGCCTTGTAGATTGATTAACAGTCAGCCTTCCTGACTGGGTGACCCTGGGTAAGTCCCATTTAACCCTCATTGCCTAGCCTTACTGCTCTTCTGCCTTAGAACTAATACACAGCATTTAGAAGGTAAGGGGTTAAAAAAATCCCCTCCCACCCCCACTGCTCCCACAGCCCACCCCTATCTCTCCTATGCCTCTTGAACCCACTTCTTGCAGAAGAATGAGAATTCATGACCTCAAAGCCTCTTGGAACTCGGAAGGAACAGCCTGAGCTCATGGAGCCCCATCTCCTAATTTTATAGTAGATAAGGAAACTGAGGCCCCAAAAGGAGAAAGAACTTTGTGCAAGGAGCTGGAAGGCATCTTAGAGAAAGCACACATTTTACAGATAAGAAAACCTAGACCCAAAGCAGTAAGATGACTTGCCCAAGGTCACACAGCTATTAAATGGCAGAACCAGGATGTAGAACACAAGTCCAAGTGCTTCAACTCCAAATTATGCAGAGGTCATTTAGTCAAATTAATCAACAAGCATTTATTAAGGGCTTCCTAGGTGCTGGTCACGTCTACATCTTTCCTAATAAGTGGTCAGTGAATCCAGGGGTGCTAGGTGGTACAGTAGATAGAGTGCTCAGCTCGGAGTGAGGAACACTCATCATTCTGAGTTCAAATCCAGCCTTAGATACTTCCTAGTTGTGTGACCCTGACTAAGTCACTTCACCCTGTTTGCCTCAGTTTCCTCATCTGTAAAATGAGCTGGAGAAGGAAACAGCCAACTACTACAGTATCTTTGCCAAGAAAACCCCCAAAGGAGTCGCAAAAGCTCAGACACCAACGAAACAACAAACAACAAAGTCATAATTCATTCTATTCTGTAAGATCTCCAGGGAGCTAAAACCCACCATCCATGGAAGTCGTCCATTTCCTTTTGAGGATGATTCTATCTAATTGCTGGGAAGTATTTCAGACTGAATTGGGATTCTCTGGGGCTTTTTCCTGTCACTCTGTCCCCTGGAGCCAAGCAGGATAAACTCAATGCCAGTTCCAAACACCTGAAGTCAACCCACAGTGGCAGCTCATGCTCTTCAGGGACCAGAAGAAGGCATATTAGTAGGGGGTGTCTTACTCAGTGCATTTCTGCCCCCACTGCCTGGCACACCGTGAGCACCTAATAAATCTTGTCAATTGATTGGTTCTGTCTAAACTCCCAGACACTTCATTTACAGCCACATCACACCTGTGGCTCATCTCAAACCTGGCGTCCACTCAACACCCTCTGCTCCAGTCAGTTTTCTAACTAGGGCTTCCCCTCCTGACTTTTTGAACCCAAGTAAAGACTTTACATTTATTTCTATCAAATTCCTTCGTAACAGTTTCAGCCCATGGCTTGAACTCAGTAGTTTCCAATATTTTAACAACAAAGTATTGTGAACCCCAAGGGTAAGGTAATATGGCACTTGTAATACATTTTATTTTTGAAACCCTCACCTTTCATCTTAGAACCAATACCGTGCATTGGTTCCGAGGCAAAAGAACAATAAGGGCTAGGCAGTGAGGGTGAAGTGACTTGCCCAGGGTCACCCAGCTAGGAAGTGTCTCAGGTCAGATTTGAACCCAGGATCTCTCATCTCTAAGCCTGGCTCTCAATCCCCTGAGTCATCTATCTCCCTTTCGTATAACATATTTTACAATTATGTGTTGCCCAGGGCATCATTTCAGATTTTTAGTGCAAAGTCACCACTGTAGCCTTTTGGGATCTTTCTGGATCCTGTCCTGCTCTTTACCCAGCTTTAGTGAGACTCCTGCCCATCCACCATGTGGGTGTTTTATGTTTCTGAAGTTCTGCCAAAAAAAAAAAAAGTCTGTAGATGGCTAGTGAGGGGGGAATCCTAGGAAGAAAAGAAGATAAATAAAACATTAAAAAAAAACACAATGAAGAAAAGTCCAAAGTCCAGAGTGGACCATAAACAGGTGCTGTTGTTCCTCCCTTTTTAAGGTTAATAGAGATAAATAAAAACAAATCACCCACAATTGATGTTCACAAGTTCATACACAATCTTCTTCCTTCCTTATACATTGACATGCTTGTGTTTGCGGATTATTCTGTTCCTAGCCAAAAAGGATTTTCAGGGAAGGAGGGAATTTGCACTGTCTGGTCCTGGCTCCCTTGAACTCTGGGTATACAGAATTATCAAATTGGAAAACTGAGGATTTGTTTACCTGGGGAGCAAATCAAATAGAAGCAAGCACAGAATTGGCCAGTGATTTGGTTCCATCTTATGGCTTTTCCTCTTCTCTCCCTGGGCCCCAAAGCAAGTTCCCCTCTTCGAAGCCATCACTGCCTTCCTGTGGAGGGAGGAGATGCGATTTCCATACATCCCCTAGAAGCTGAACTTTGTCCAATCCATCTCCTCCATCTTTTATTCCCAACGATTGCCACCACTGATTGCCCAAATCATCTTTTTCACCTTCGACATTTGGGGTGTCTTTTCTGGCACCCAAACTCCCATGATCCTCCTGTCAACATGAGATCTAGAAACCCCAAACTTGTAGCCTAGAAAAATTTAAGGATTCCCAGTTTACTTAGTTTACAGGAGATGGCCCTAGGTTTGGCCTCCTGGAAGGAGAGCTTCTCCCTGAGGGAAAGCCCAACTTCACTGGTCTCAGATTAACAATAGGCTTTAAAGTAGTTTAGGTGGCAGGGCTAATCCCATCAGGTGTTAAGTATCTCTTTGGTCCCAATGGTTTTTCCCCTTGGGCCAAAGTCCTTTACCAAGATGGCGAAGCCCTTGGCCTAATCTTTCCCTTTTATGTTCATTGTAAAGCTTCAGACCCTCACTGTTATTCCTGTCAGGGACTCCTCATTTTCTTGGTTCCCATTGTAGAGCCAATCAACTATCCTCCTCATCCTCATTCCTCCTGGCAGCCCTCTAAGTCAGGATCTACAGATCTTGCAAAAGTGGCTCTTAGCCACTCAGGACCTCAAAGAGTCCCTTTGGCCTTGGGCAACAGACCTCCACTTTCTCACCTGTATAATGGGTAAAGGGAGCAGCCTGTGGATGGGGAGGAGGATGATCGCCAGGTTCCCTCCCATCTCCCCTCTCTGCTCTTTTGACTTGTTTGTCCTTTGTTTCCTGGACAATAGATGACAGCACCAAGAGTGATGGTTTTGGCTTGACTTGTGCATGAATCCGATTGAAGGGAAGCAGAGTTGTACAAATTCATCTGGCTCAGCCTCTCTTCCAGAGTCCTCAAAGTCCAAGGACAGGGCAAAAGGTCATTGCCTGGGAGAAGGGAAGGCTGGGACCAGAAAAGGGGTGAAGAAAGGAAGTCGGAAGTCGTCTTCTCCATGCTTCCTCCTGGGATCATTTAATCATTTTTGCCAACTAATTTTCAAACATTAAAGAAGAAAGAGGGCCATCGGGATGTAAACAGACCAGTTTGAACCACGGCACCATTTTTTAAAATCACTATTTTTTAGGTTTGCCCCCTCTACATTGCAGTGCCCTGAGACAAAGTCCAGCCGCTCTAGCCTAGTTGTGGTTTGGAGTTCTCCTGAAATCCCCCCACTTGGACTGATGCTTCTAACAGGTACTGTATACACCTTAGAGAAGCAGGAGCCAACACACAGGGCAGGCAAGTAGCTTGGCACAGCCACGGATGAGGCTTTCCCCGCTGCTGCCCTTACTCCCGACTCTTTCTGCCAGGAAAGAGTCTGTTGGCCAGGCTTGGAGCCCATCATCAGGGAGACATTTTTCAGAGGAGGGCCAGTCCCACTGCAGAGGCTTCTATGAGGGGCTGCTTTCTACCCCCGTTCCACCCCCTTGGGGCAGGCTCAGGCCAGGGGATGAGGAAACACTTCTGCAAGCTTACTTAAGGGGAGAAAAGGGAAGCAGAAATCACCTCCTCCCTCCTGGGTGATGAACGACCATTCTATTCTGAAAAAGTGTTGCTCCTAGACAAAGATGGAGCAGCTGAGTAATGAGTAGAGATGAGTAACGTCATGGTATCGACTGCTGCAGTTGGAGCCAGCTGGAGCCTGGCAGCCCAAGGCTGGCACATCTGGGGCAGGATGGAGGGGCACATGAGGGGAGAGGGAGCTTCAGAGTCCTATCAGTAGGGCATGGCACAAAGGGGACGCCCAGGTTCTCATCCCAGCTCTGTTCCAACCTAGGCTTGTGAGTCCAGACAAGTCACAACTTCTCCAGGCCTCAGTTTCCCCATCTAGAAAAGGGGAACAAGTATACTTATTCTACTTCATCATATTCATTGTAATAATAATAATACTATTTTTAAGATATTTCTACATAGTTTTATTTCTGTTTCTATATTTCTATCATGTTTTAACAACTCCAAGAGGTTCCAAGAGGTTCCAGGATTGTTCCCATTTCATAGATGAGGCCCTAAAGCTCAGGGATGCCACTGCAAGGCAGTTTTTAAGTGCAGAGGCTGGGATTTGAAGCTCTATGCTATTCTACTCTATCCTAGTTATAAGTACTCCCTACTCTACCCTATCAGTTAGTTAGTATGTACTTCACATTGAGGGTGGCTAGATGGCACAATGGATAGAGAGCCAGGCCTGGGGTCAGGAAGATCTGAGTTCAAACTGACCTTAGGCAAGTAGTCGCTGTATGACTCTGGGCAAGTCACTTAACCCTGTTTGCCTCAGTTTCCTCATCTGTAAAATAAGCTGGAAAAGGAAATGGACAATCACTACAGAATCTCGGCCAAGGAAACCCCAAATGGGGTCACAAAGGGAGGGTTGGGCTCAACTAAAATGATTGAACCCCATAATCATATGAATCTTGCTCCCAGAAATTACTCCCCATGTCACATTGAGCAATTCCCTTAACTTCTCTGAACCCCATATCTCTCATATGTGCTCAATATAAAGAAAATGCCCCCCATTAGTTCAAGTTGCCCCAGAAAACATTGGGCTGCCTCGGGGTACAATGTGCTTCCCTGCTTCACTGGACATCTTCAAGCCAAAGAGGGATGACGATTTGTTAGGGATGTTAAAGAAGGGTTTCCTGTTTAGGTATGATTTGGATTTGATGGTTGCTGGATCTCTTTCCAACTGAAATTCAGGGATCCCATAATCTGGATTCTACACATAAACTATGGCAACCACTGTTGGCCCACAGATTCCTCTCCTGTAACATGAGGAGGGGGAAGAGGACTGTCTAGATGACCCCCAAAATTCCCTTCCAGCTCTTTACCCTATCATTAGTTATTTCTCTCACATCCCAAACCCTCTCCCATGACCAATGTAATAAAACCAATTCATGCTGCCCAGATGGAAACTTCTAAGGTCTGTGTCACATTCTAACTTAATTTCAACAGCCATCTGTAGCCCCAAGAGTGGCTTGGTGGGTCAGGTAGAAAGGAACAAAGCTAGGACCTGAGGAGCCAGAGGTTTGAGCTGACTGACTTTCAGGACAAACAATTCACTTAGCCTTTCTGGGCCTCTGTTTCTCCCCTCTAAAACAAGAGAGGTGGACTGGACCATCTTTACCATCCCCCCTTATGGTCCTTGGAAGACTCCTTTCTCCCATTCTCTTCTCCTTTTATCTAAAGCTTACCAGGAAGACTGTCCTTATTTATGAAAATAGTTCAACTTTGGGAGTGTCAACATGGAAAAAACACAGAACCACTGAAGTAGTCAGCAAAATCACATCTTTAATCAGGAGAGAGACAAGTCCTTCATAATTGGCCACCACCCAGAGCCAAGTGCTAAATACTGCAGAGAGTCAAACCTGGGACCCTGGGGCTCTGGGGACAGTGTCTCTGAGAGGATTACCAAGCTACAGCATTCTCCAAAGAATGACAGAACATAAGGATCTTATATACCTTTTGGGGAACTGAGGACAGGGAAGTATGATTGATTGGCTTTACAATGGCTCCAAGGAAATGAGAAGTCCAAGACAATGATTATCAGGGAGTTTCAATATTGTATGTACCTTTAGCTAGAAGATCTTTAGAGGTAAAAGCTGATTATGTTAAATGCTTCATTGGGGAGACTAGTCTCCCAAAGAATCACAGGGGGATTATGAAGAGTGAATCAAACTCTCTTTGTCTATCAATCAATGACTTTTAGTAAGTATCCCTACTTAGTACCTTACCAGTTACAGAGTATGGGAGTCCACAAATCACTTGCTAGAGTGGGTGACAACTCCATAGGCCACTGCCCTACCCACCCCCCAGGCAGTGCTAGACAAATTGAAAGACTGCAATTGGTTCCCGTAAAGTGGGGAAGGGACAGGAAGTGACATGGGAAAAGGACTATAAAAAGTCCTAAACTTCCTGTCCAAGGATCTTCTCCTTTGGACTTCTTCTTTGGAGGATGGTTCCTTGGGGATTTTGGACTTAGACTTGGACTTTCAACTGGAGTTTTCAGCTTCAGGACAACTTTCAGCTTTGGAGCTTCTTGGAGTCAGGGACTTTCTTGTTGGGTTCGCTGCTGCTATGGTGAGCTTAGCTCACAAGAGGTTTTCTGCATTGGGTGGATTGCCTGGATTCTGCCCCGCTTGCTGTTGAGTGACTAGATTCCCACATGGAGACTGAAACTCTGTTGGGGAGCGAGCGTCATTTCACAAGATCAGCACTTAGGGTAGGCTAGGCAGTCTCCTTACCTCTTTCCCTTTCACATTTCCTTCTTTTTACTAATATTGCAATTAAACAAAATTGTTAAAAGTTAATAGTTTTCCTGACTTAAGGGATAATAATTGGCGACCACTTTTTATAACTCTTGTTTGGTCAAAATCCCAATTTAACCATTATAGGAAGCAGATGATTTTAGGGGTGTCTATTATAAAGTTTCTTCTAAGATTCATACCAGGGAAACAGTGGTAAAGTGGAGTCACTCATGGAACCTCTCTAAGCCATGCCTCGACTCCAGGAAAAGCTAGGGAACATTGATTTCTGACTAATTGTGTGGATGGATTTTTTGGAACCCTGACATGAAAACGAGGGAATGTCTGTGGCAATTGGAGAAAGCAAAGGATTCTGGAAGGAACCTGAGCTGGGGGTGTTCTAAGCAACTGCTGGGGGCTTGTGAGCTGAACTCCTAAGCTGAGGAGATCTGTGTTCTGAGACTGAGGGTTTTTCTGAAAGCCACCTTAGAGGATCCTGATTATTATTTTTTTAAACCCTCACCTTCCATCTTGGAGTCAATACTGTGTATTGGTTCCAAGGCAGAAGAGTGGTAAGGGCTAGGCAATGGGGGTCAAGTGACTTGCCCAGGGTCACACAGCTGGGAAGTGTCTGAGGCCAGATTTGAACCCAGGACCTCCCATCTCTAGGGCTGGCTCTCAATCCACTGAACCACCCAGCTGCCCCCAGGATCCTGATTCTACATTCAAACCTTCAAGCAGTCTTCCCCAACCACCTATTGACTGAGGAGAAGATATCTCAGACCCCCACAGGAGGCTCACAAAAGGAGAGCCCAGCTCCTTTGGCCTTTTTGCCTTCCTGCATTCATTCCTTTATAGTCTCTGAGGCTTAATAGATATTTAGGTTAGTAGAGGAATTCTCTTATTGGGAAGGGACAGTGAAATCTGAATGAAAGGGAATTTCTCCCCATACAGATCACATCCCCCTCCTCCCTTCACCCAGCTTACCTAAGACCTGTTATTAAACCCTTTCCATAAAGCAGTCAGATTCTCAAATGTTGTTTGGAAGAGCACACAGTGTTGAAAGAGAGAGAAGGTCATTTGGGCCATCACCCTCTGAGGCAAGGCCCCTGCTAGGGAGTGCCTCAGGATCATCTTCTGAGCAAGAAACTTGAAAGCTTCCCTAGGGTTAGGTGTTTGAGGAAGCCTACCGTCAACTCCCCTTCAGCCATCACCTCAGGGAATCTAGGGCTATATTTTACATCTATCTTCCTCAGGGGAAAGGAAGGGAAGAACATAGGCTAACTCCATTCAACCTTAGTTCTCCCTTATTAAACCTGCTTCACATTAATCCCCATTGATTCACCATCATAATCAGTTGGGGAAACCCTTTAGTTTACAGTCAGTTCACCTTCCATTTTTACACTTCCTACTGGTGGGCTCTTCCTTTCTCAAGGGGAAAGAACTCAGGGCTACTAAAGCCCCCACCGATGTGCTTCTTCTCTACAAAATCAGTCACGATGACACCACTAATTCTTAAACATGAAACACTTCCTAACAAGAAAGCTGAAGGAAGAATGATCATAGCCCAGCATTTACTAAATAGACTATAAAAGCAAAAATAAGATACAACCATAAACCTGAGTCATGTTCTCCCACAAGAACCCACATAGGGAAGAGTGAGCACACACTTAACAGCGACTTAGAAGTGAGGCACATGAGCCTCTGAGGGAAACTAGCCTGAGGGATACACTCTTGAGAAGTGCTATGAGGTGTAATCGATTTTGAGAAAGAGATGGTTTGAAATGTTGACAGAGAAACTTGAGTGACAACTAAGGCAGTTGGAAGGGGGAGGAAGAGAAACTTCTGGGAAAGGACAGTTACTGTGGGAGTTCAGTTCCTGGACCTGGACCTGAACAGAGGTCCTCTCTGCCTTCTCAGGACAGAAATCCATCTATTGCTAGGATTTTCCCAGCCTTTTCCTCTGATCTGTTCACCCTTGGATTGTGCCTATTAGAAAACAAAGATGTAAGGGGCCTGGCTGAACTGTGAGCTTACTTTGAGGGCATTTACCTGGAAAGGTAGGCTAAGCCAAGCCTGGAGATAAAGAACTTCTTTTTCTCTGTGCTGACTACTGCTGAAGACATTGTACTCAGACATCTCTAGCATAGTTAATGGCATAGGAATAGAAAGAAGATAGAATAACTGCTAAGTGTAAGGATAATTTTAGCGTTGTGATTTGAAATCTATTTAATCTGGTCGCCAGAGAAAATCCCAAAATAATAAAATACCCAAGTCAGCTGGAAATTATGGTGATTTAATTAACATAAAGAGAAGGAATTAAGGAAAAGAGAGAGAGAGAGAAAAGAGTTAATTTAAACTGCTCTGGCTCAGACTGAGCCAGGCAGTAGTTAAAGGTCAAAGTGGCCCCCCTGAGCCCAAGGGAAAGGGAGTCAGTCTTTTCACTCACCAGGAGACCATCTCAAGAAGCTGTCTGAGGGAGATCCTTCAGGCTTAGTTCCTCCGCTGAACTCCACTCCACTCACCTGAACTCCTTGAAATGACCTTTCTAGTCTCCTTTTAAAGAAATTTTCTCCTATGTCACCTCCCCTAAATTTTTACGTCTACCAATCACAGTAGACACTTTTCTCCAGGACTGTCCATTCTTTAGTTCTCACCTTCTTTGATTAGATTTTCTCCAGAACTATCCACTCTTTAGTTCTCACCTGGTTAGATTATATATTCTGAGGTACTTCACACCTCTTTGTTAAGCTTACCTTTTGTGAGTTACTTGACCTTTTTGTGATCCATTTAACCTTTATAGGTACTTAACACCTTTTTTGTATTAGATCTAAAAATAGACCTAGCTTAAAGTTCTAGCTTCACTATAAGGTATGAGTTAAGTACCTTCATTGTTTAATCAGGAGTTTACGACTTTATCTTCCCCTAAAGTACTGTCTGAGTAGGGTGGAGTAATTTTAAAATTCACATAAGCCTGGAAGCTTTGGGCTCAACCTGGACTTCCTCACCACTCTGGTTCAGATTAGGGCACTCCTCTTTTCCCTCTATCCTGGTTTCTCCCTTTGGACTTTTTTATTAAACCACCTTTTCAGTGGACAGACACCCTGCAGTCAGAGAAATCTTTGGGAGGGTGAAAGGGGCTTGAAGGGTAAAGGGTTGCTTAGGGGGGGAGTTCTCCATAACCCCAAGTTTTCATAAAATCTTGACGTGATCATTATTACTTTCCCTCCAGCAGGGGATGGATAGGAAGAGACATTGGTCTTTAAATCCTTTAAATCCTTTAAACTTTAAATCCTTTGGTGTCCCTATCCTGGACAGACCTTTGCTTGCCCCTTTATCTCAACCCTATTCCATTGGGAAAAGGAGCCACCATTGCCTCTCTGTCAAGGAGAAGGGGTTTTCCTCCTGAGGTCCATCTTGACCAGTACTAACCAACATCTTCTAGGGGGTCTCCCTTTTTCCTACCCTTCAACAAGCACTTACTTGGTCTAGCTCTCCACTAGAGAGCTAGCCAAGGCAGGAGGGGCCAGTGGCTCCCTGCTCAGGCAGCAAGGAGGCTCCCTGTGGGTTACTTAATACTCTAACTAACCACAGGTCATCAACCCAGGGATCCCTTTCTGATATCCTATCAATTTAAGGCTGGAAGGTATTTTATACAAAGGAAGAGAACTCACACTCATTCTAGGGGCCATCAAGGAGATTATTTACTTGACTCTTCTAGGCTATGCTTGGCTTAACTCATAAAACAATTATGATCTCATTTTAGAGTTATAATAAGTGTGAGACTCATCATGAGATTTAAGACTAAATAGGACTGTGGAGGTCATCTGCTTCTCCATCCTTGACTCTCCTCCACCCAGCCTCTGGCCTCCAAACCAATGCTCCAGTTCCTCTCCAAGAGAACCAAACTCCTGATGGGCGCTAGTTCTCCATACCTAGCTAGCTAGTCCTGTCCTAGGCTCAAACTCAGTGCATTGCTCTCTGGCTATCTTCATCCCAGGTCACCTCAAGGCTCCCCAGCCCCTCCCTGCTTTCTGCCTCAAGCTCTGGGAATGATAATCAAAACATTATCATTCCTAAAAAGGATGAGTCAATAAATTACCTTGAGGTTCCACTCATCATTCACCAAAACATCCTTCTCTAGCAAACACTTCCCTTTATGTACAGTCTTCCTCTATTAGAATATAAGTTTATTGAGGGTAGGGACTCCCTGGCTTTTGCATTCATATCCAAAGCATGGTGCCTAGAAACAAAGTAAGTGCTTTTTTCATTCATTCATTCATTCATTCATTCATTCATTCATTCATTCATTCACCTAATCCAAACCCAATTTCATAGATGAGGACTATTGTTTAATTATCACAGAAAGTCTCAGGACCACTCAGTGGCCTCCTAACTAACCCAGAATTTCCAATTGTATCCCTCAGAGGAAGAAATCCAAGCTATCCATAGCTGTATGAAAAATTACACTAAATCACAATAATTAGAGAAATGCGAATTCAACCATGAGACATGCCACTCCCCATTCATCCAATTGGCTATGATGTCAGAAAAGAAAAATGACATACTGGAAGCACCATGGTGGGGAGGGAGGAATCCACTATTGCTCGGTGGAGGGGACATAAACTGGTCCAGCGATTCTGGAGAGCAATGTGGGACTACCTTGGGCCCAGCAACACTGGTACTCAGTCCATATTTAAGGAGCTCAAATAAAGAAGTAAAGGATCCATAGGAACAAAAATATTGCTAGCAGCTCTTTTTGTGGTGGCAAAGAATCACAAACTGAGGGGATGCTCATCAGCTGGGGAATGGAGGAATGAGGTATGGTACACGGAGGTGACACCATATTATTGTTTTGTAAGAAATGATGAAGAAGGAGATGGTTTTAGAGATACCAAGGAAGACTTAAATGTACTGATACGAAGTGAAGTGAGCAGAACCCGGAAAACAATTTACATCATCATCATCGTCGTCATCATCATCATCATCATCATCATCATCATCGTCACACTGTCAAAATAAACATCTCTAAAAGACTTGGAAACTCTGATGAAAACAATGACCAAGCAAATTCCTGAAAACTCTCCTGGAAATTGAAGTCTTTGGCCTGCCTCTGGACGGAGAGCTGATGGACTCGGAGTACAGATGCTTTTGTTTGTTTGCCATTGAAGGGAATTTGTTTTGCTTGACTATATGTGGGTGTCTGTAGATCTAGACCTAGATCTAGATCGACACAGATATATGGACACATTTATATTTACACATATTACACAGTATATAAATACACTGATAGATTGTGGCTTATTTTCAGTGTTCTTATTTTGTTTTTCTTGTTTTCTCAACAATGGAGAAGAGAAGGGGAATGGAAGGGAGAACACATTTATAGAGCACCTATTCTGTGCCAAGAACTGTGCTAAGGGCTTATTACAAGTATTATCTCGGTATTCACCATAACCCTGAGAGGTAGATGCTGTTATCTCCATTTTACAGATGAGGTAACTGAGGCAAAGAGACTGCTGAAACCAAATTTGAACTCAGATCTTCCTGCCCTCAAGTCTGTTGCTCTATCCACTTTGCCACTTGCTACCTCAAGGGTAATATGATGGGAGAAAGAGAGAGAATCCATAAGATTGCATTTATTCTGCACTATGTGCCAGTGCTAAACTGAGCTTCCATTTCTGGGTCCCCATAAGCTACCCTCAGAGGGCCTATTGGGGCTCAGATTGTTGAGAGATGTCTCTCTTTGGATCCCTTCCAAAGGGTGAAGCAAACATCCCCTCTGCCTGGATTGTGTCTGCTCCCAATGGGGCTATTGCAACATCCTTGTGCTTGGGATGCCTGCAGAGGGAGGTGGATACCAGGTGCAGGCAGAGTCCCCTGAGTCAGAAGGGGGTCCACCTGCCCGATGTATTCCCTCCCGGCCCAAAGCAGAGTAACTGACAGTTGCTTGATGACATTTTTCTGGTCCAAAAGATAAAAGACGAGAGAGAGGCATTCTCTGAGATTCTCATCAAACGGGGAGGAATTCATGGGGGGGTGAAAATGATGGGGATCCTGGGGAGGGGGAGGAAGCAAACGAAGTGACCCCTCCATGTCAGAAGTTTTATTTATGATGGACGGAGTCCCCAAAACACAACGGTTCCCCTGGAATACGTGGAGCCTTCCTTTATAACTAAGAAAATAAAAGTGACCTGGTCTCTTATCTGCCACAATCAAGTGGGGCTCCCCCGCCCCCCAGCGCTCTCCAAGGTGGCCGGAGGCTCCTATCGTCCCTGGTCCTCCTGGCCCCCTTCTGATCCTTGCCTTCAGCCACCTGCGCTCTTCTCACCCTCCATCCCTGTAACCCTTCCGCAGACCCTTCTCGGCTTTCTTGCTCTGCACCAGTTCATACAAATCTTCCAGGTTTCTCGGAACTCTGAGATCAGATGCCCGAAGTTCATAGAGGAGGAAGCCTTGAGCTTCCCGTCTCCTCCCCTCCCCCGCCCCATGCCAGGCTGAGCCCCTCCTCCCCTCAGTTCTTCCTTCATACCATTTCTTGTGCATGGCTTGGGCTCTCCTCGGACACTGCCATCATCTTGGTACGCCTAGGGACTGGCACAGCCCACTGGCTGGCCTCCCTAGTCTGTCTTCCACACAGCCCACCACCAACTCTACTGGCCACCATTCAAGGGGTTCCCCACTGCCTCCTGGATCGAATCCCCTGAGGGACTTTTTGTTTGAACGCTCATTTCCTGTCTTAGTGACAATTCTAAGACAGAAGGGCAAGGGCCAGGCATCACACAGCTAGAAAGCGTCTGAAGTCAAATTTGAACCCAGGTCCTCCAGAGACTCTGGTCACTGAGCTACCTACACGCCTCCCATTTGACTTAAGAACAAACAAACAAACCTCACCTTTCCCCTTAGAATCAATCCTATGTATTGGCTCCAAGGCAGAACAGTAGTAAGGGCTGGGCAATGGGGGTCAAGTGACTTGCCCAAGGTCACACAGCTGGAACCCAGGAAGTCCCATTGCTAGGCCCTCTGTTGGACTTTTATAGCCCTTTCCATGTGTTTTCCCAAATACCTTTCCAGTCCCCTCAGCCCTTATTCCTCCCGTGGGCTCTGGGATGCAGACGCGGCCCCCTAGCTGTTCCTCGGCCTTGCCTCTCTGGGGCATCCTCCATGGCTGTCCCCAGCGCCGGGATGCTCTCCCTTCAGGGCCGGGCTGAGATCTCGCACCAGAAACCCGCCTGGGCCCCCCATCTTCCTGATCTCCCGGTCATCCTGCAAACCGCGTTTGCCCCTCGGTGTTTGCTCGCCGCCTCCCCCCTGGAGTGAGCTCCGGGACGGTCCTTTGCAAGGCGCCCGGCACCCGCACGTCTCTCGGGCTAATGAACGGGGATTGGCCATACACGCTCCTAGACTACTGGACCAGGAGCTTGCCTCCCCCCAGGACCTCCTCCGTCCAGACAGCGCATGCCCAGGGGAGCTCTCGCCCCTCCAGCCCGGGCCTCTCCCAGGCTTGGAGACCCGGACCATTTTTTCTTTTTGAGACTGCTCCCCGGCTGGTGTCCATCGCCTCTCCTCGAACCCTCCCCCTCTCCGCTTCCAGCTCCAGGCCAGGGTTCGGAGAGGGGCGTGGCAGGGCTCTGCTCCGCGGCCCCTCCGCTCTCTGCCCCTCCCCCACCCCCGACTAGACATCTCCGCCTCAGCCTTCCCTCCGGCTCTCTGGGTGGTCTCTCCCGATGGGAATGAGCTCCTAGGGCGGAGTGGCTGCCTCGGCTTTTTGTCTTTGTATCCTGGGGCTTGGAACGTCTCCCGATACATAGTAAGGGAAGGAAGGAAGAACGAACTTACGAACGAACGAATGAATAGGTCCGTCCACTCCCCCCTCCCACACCCCCACATCTAGCCCTGCATGCGCGCTCTTCGCCTTCATTCCCTCCTTCAGAGCTTGCGGACACCGGGGCAGCCCCGCCCAGGCACGGATCCGGCTGGCACCCAGTGGGCCCGCACCCCCTCTCCCCCGGCCGGCGGACGGAGTCGCTGGTTTCCATAGCTAAGCGAGGCTCCAACTTCTCGCCCTCCACTACCACAGCAGGGCCTCCGCGGGGGCGGGCCTTCAGCTCATACCACTGCCCTCCCAGCCAATCAGCTTCCCGGCTCGCCGCCCTGCCCCTTCCCTTCTCCCCTCCCGGGAACCTGTGGCCAGAGATGCTGCCCTCGCGGGCTGTACGTGTGTGTACGTGAGGCCTGGGAGCCCCATGTGGAGGGGGGGGGGCCCACAGAAAGGTGGGGGCCCGAGGGCACCGGGCCAGCGGCGGGGGGGGGGGGAGGGGGGGAGTGGGTCCAGCTCCCGGCCGGAAGAGGGAAATGCGGGCTCAGGGAGGAAGCGGTGCCAGCCCAGGCCCCAGGAGAGAGGCTGAAGCCCCTGGCCGGCCGGGCGAGCCCAGGCAAACCCGGTCTCCTGTCTGGGTCTCGGTGTCCTCGTCCCTACACAGACTCAGGGCAGTGCGGCGCCGCGGACAAGCCCGCCTGCCTCAGTTTCCTCATTAAGCAGGCACGCCAGGCGCTCCCCGAAGGCTTGGCTAATTAACTTGGAATGCACCAGGGCACGCAGACAGTGAGCGGCGGAGCCGGTCTGCCTCTTTCCCTAATCAAAGAGCGAGGTCTGAACCCGGAGAACTTGTTCCGCCGCTCCGGGAGCCCCAACGGCTGATGCAACCAACCCTAGAAGCGCAGCTTCCCCACAGCATCCGCGCTCGCCTGCAGGGGGGCCGGCCGGGGGCTGCTGGACCCGCTCCTTGGGGCAGCGCTCACAGGGAGGGGGGAAGCCAGGTGCCCGGCTCCCGGGCTCCCCTTCCCTCCGGGCTGCCCACATGGCAGCAGCCTCCATCCTCTGGGCAGAGTAGCTCCTGCTTAGGCTTGACAGGATCCCAGCCAAGGAGAGGGTCATGCTTCAATGGGGCGTGTACTGGCACTAGAGTCGGAGGACTTGGGTGCAAATCCCACCTCTGATGTGGACTGAAAAGGCACTCGACAAGCGCCCCCACCCCCCCCCCCCCCCGGACTCCAGCTGAAACAGGCAGGGCAGGGATTCGAACGTGGATCCAGGGCTCTTGCCCCTGCCCCACGCGCAGACGGGGGCTCAGCCCAGGTCGGGCAGAGGGTGACTGGCTTTCTTGGCACGTGGGGAAGACCAATTGGGGCCAAGGTTGTCACCATCCCCAGGGACCAAGGGGAAAAGGAAGGGTGGGGGGAGGCTCTGGTTCTGTTTCTTCAGCTGAGAAAACACCCCCGCCCCCGCCCCCGCCCCCAGCCTTCTTTCCTGTTCAATCACAGCGGAAAACAAGCAGTCCTAGCTAGGCTTGCGCAAAGGCCACTTATTCATTCCACAATCAGGCGGCACGTACACTTGGGTCTGCCCTTTCCAGGCAGTGCCACAAGGACCCACCTCCCTGCTCCTCCTGCAGCCCCGGAGAGAGCTGCACTGAGTCAGGAAGCCCCGAGTTCAAATCGTACCTCTGCCACTTCCTGGGCACCGCTAAACTCTGAGCCTCGGCTTCCCCACAGAAGAGAGTAAGCGTCCTGCCCGGAGTTTGAGCTGCCCCACCCGAAGCCCTTCATCCCTCATCCCTCCCCTCTCCTCCTACGTCTCCTTCCTCTCCAGGTCCTCAGTGCCGACATTCTTTGGCCACCAGCCCGCTGAGCTGCTGCACCCGATTTGGCTGGTTGCCTTGGTTAAGGGCTTCCCCCTGGGGTGGGAGGATGTCTGGGGGCTCCCAGGGTGAGGCTGGGGCCAGAAGCTTGGCCCCCTAACGGAGGGGGAGGGCCTGGTTCAGTCATTTCAGCCCTGTGCTCTGCCCTTTCCTTCTCCAGCTCATTTGACAGATGAGGAGACCTGAGGCAGAGGGAGAAGGGACTTGTCCAGGGTCACACAGCTAGTGTCTGACAGCACATCTCAACCCAAGCTAGGTCTAGCACTGCCGCCCAGCTGTACCCCGCTGGGCTTTGGCTTCCTTAGCTCAGGGGAGGCGGTTTTCTGGTTCTGCTCCCTAGTTCTTTACTGGGGAGAGGCGGGCCCAAGCTTGATATGGGAGGATGGAGCCCTTTCCCACCACAGGCCAGTTCCACAATGAGAGACACAAAGGAGCCAGGGAGCCCTTATCCAAGCCAGCAGCAAAAGAGAAATCCAAGAAGGCCCCCACAGGAGAGAATACACACCAACACCCCGAGGGAAGGAGCCCACCCAAGAGGCCCAGCTCCGGGGCAGCACCCTGGGGAGACACAGGGAGACCCTGGGGCACAATGGAGGCCTCCAGCTCCTCTCAGGTTGGCTCCTTCTCCCATGAGCATCCTGGAGTCACGGGGAGTCCATCTCTCTCAAAGCTGTGGCGCCCAATGGAGGCCCACATCTCTCCCAGGGGAATCTCAGGCCAATGGGCCCAAGAGCCCCAGACACACGGGTATGCTACACACAAGTGGGCGGCTGGCGTAGGCCATCTTCCCACCAGAACTTAGGCTTGTCTTTGTTTATCCCCAGAGCCTAGCACTGTACCTGGAACATAGGAAGCCAATGTCAGTGGACCCCGATTAAATATCTGAAGGGCTGTCTCAGGGAACCAGAGGGTCTGCATTTATTCTGTCCTGGCTGCAAGAGGAAGATGGATTAGGGTTAGGCTAGCTAACAACTGGAGTCGTCCCAAAGGGGAGGGAATGGGCTGCCTTGGAGGCAGGAGTCCTGCTCACCGGAGCCCTACCAGCACAGGCTAGATGGCCACTTGGTTGGTCTATTTTAGAGGAAATTGAGGGTTGGGGGGGGGGGGGCGTCCAGCTGGGACGGGAAAGCCTTGAGATCCCTCCAATCTCCGAGATTCTCATTCTGTCCAGGAACCCACCAGGACTCCCGAGCAGGACCCAAGGAAGGCTTTCTCACCCAACTACACAATGTTCACAAGTGGCAAAGACGTCATAGCTGACAGGTTAGGTTCCTTGTGAATGGGGTCACCTGGGCTAGCCTGGGAGCCTCCTCATCCCTCGTAGGACATCGGTCCTCCACAAAGAGTGACCCACAGACCTTCAGGAACCCCATCCATTGTCTGCTAAGGGCCCCCAAAGAAAGTCTCCCTAGAAGGCAGGAAGCAAAATCTAATCCAATGGTTTTTGTACCAGGATGACTGGGGGTTGGGAGTCAGGAAGACCTGAGTTCATGCTCTCTCTCTCTCCCCTTCCCCCCAGCCCTCTATAAAGTGCTAGCCATGACTTTTGAGTGCAACATTATTCAAAAACGAAGCGAACATGATCACTTGATTATTGGAGCTAATGCTCAAATCTGATGCCCCAAAGCTGAGAAAACGAAGCTCAGGAACAGTAAAGGAATGCATGGCCAGGTGGGGGCTGCTGGGGGCTCCTGCACACTGTCTGCCTGGATTGAGTTGGAGATTTTTTAAAAGCTTTGCTTTTCCTTGTTAATCCTTGTTAGAAGGGGCAGCTCACTGGGAGGAGAGGGAAAAGGGACCGAATTAGAAATGAAGTCAGTGTGACGCCTGAAGAGACAAATGGCTTGGTTTGCTTTGTTCTGAATAGCCCTCGCCTTCCATCTTAGAGCCAATACGTATGGTCCCAAGGCAGAAGAGCCATAAAGGCCAGGCAATGGGAGGTAAGTGACTTAGGCAGGATCATACAGCCAGGAACTGTCTGAGGCCACATCTGAACCCAGGACCTCACGTCTCTAGGTCTGCTCTGTAAAAGCTACCTTTGAGGCCCCAACAAATGTTTTAAAAGAAAGCAGAGGCTTCTAATTGCAGCCATCATTCCCAGATGGGCTCTGTATAAGACGTTTCTTCTCTGGGCTTGCCTACCTACCTTCCTGCAGGGTTCTGGGACTCAGGAAGCCCTCAGGGCACTTACAACTATGGGCACCTCTCAGTGGTCAGACATTGCCCCCAGCTCGGTGGACAAGCATGGTGGCCATGAAGATCTCCCATACAGGCTTCCCACAGAACCTTGTGGCTAATGTAGCTAGGGCACAAACTCCTGAGTGTCATATCCTGAATCAGAGATCGGAAGGAAGGAAACGCATTTATTAAGCAACTGCTGTGTGCCAGGCCTGTGCTAGGGCCCTTACAATCATGTGATCCTCACAAAATCCCTGCTGAGTCGGGGGAGCTGGGCTCTTCTTCCCAGAGGCACCGTCAACGTCTCTCTGGGACTGGAGACCCCAGCCCCGGCGTCTACACTGGCTTCACCTGGAGACGGGGGACTGTGCCCCTGCTCTGCGCTCTCTGGAGCACCCACTCCATGGCTAGCAGACTTGTTTGCATCTCAAACCCTCCCTTGTCTCGTTCTTTCTTTTCACTTCCTCCCGTGACACGGCATCCTGATATATTTCCTAATACTGGCTCCCTTCGCCCTCTCGGCTCACGGCCCTGGGGGGCTTGCTGGTCATGGTGGGCAAGTCAGAATCCTGCGAGCTCCCGCATGGCCCTTCCGCTCAGGAACCTCCTCTTCCAGGTCTACAAGCTCGGTCTTGGTGCCCAGGACGCCCTGCTTCCTTCCTTCCTTCCTTCCTCCAGGAGGTCAGGATTCAGTTCCGGCCTTTCTCCCTACCCCAGCTGCTGGCATTCCACGAGGAGACAGCATCCTTGCGCTACTCCCCCCGCAATCAGGACTCCTCCGACCCATCCTCCCACTCCTGCCATCACCCACAAACACACCACTGAAACTGGGCAATCCTTTGATTGGATCTTCACCTTGGATCATCCCCTCTTTCCCCAGGGTGACCCGGAGGCCCTTCTCAGCGGTCTCTACCCTAGTCGGCACCCTTTGCCTGGATCACGGCATGGTCTCTGGCCGTCTGCGGTCTCCTCTCCCCCACAGCTGACATAGTCATCAAGCACAGATTTGTGGGGCATTTCTGACTCAAACGGGGCGGCCTTGGTGCCCTTCCTCTCGTGGTTCACACTAGTCCCCTTCAGAGATTCTCTGTTCCCGTCTCACCTGCCTCCTCCAGGCTTTGTACAGGCATCCGGAGCGCGTGCCCTCCTTCCCTGGGGTGCCCCGTCCTCCGGGAGACCTTTGACCACCCCCTCAGGCCCATCCTCACCCCCCCAGGGCACGCCCCCTCCTCAAATTATTGGGTATCTACTCTGATTCTTGGTGTCCGTGTGATACCTGGATACCAGCTTCACGGGAGCAGGGATGCTTTCGCTGTCTTGTTTTCCTCTGTGCCTAATGGTCCCCCCCCCACACACACACACAGTAGGTGCCCAATAAATTGGATTGAAGCCTATGCGCGAGCTCCTCCCAACTGCCTCTTGTTCAGCCTTCTGGATCCCTGTCCAGAAGCCGGCCCCTCTCAGAGCTGGGAACTTCAGTAGTGGCAGCCACTGTGCTAAGCCCTGCATTCATCTGCTCATGCTACCAACGTGGAACCTCCCGCAGAGTCAAAGAAAGGACAAATATCTGGGAGCCAGATCTGAATTCCAGTCCTGGCTCTGCGGCCCACTTGACGTATGACCTTGAGTCAGTCCCCTGGAGCTACTTCCTCATGAGGAGGTGGAGCAGAAATCTTCTACGGTGACATCCAGCTCTAGAACTCTGCCATCAACGCTGACTCAGAAAATTACAGGAAGGACAGAAGCATTTGTGAATGTCTACTCTGTGCTAAGCACTGCACAAACCCTTCCACCAACCCTGGGAGGTAAGGGGAGATTCATCCCCAATTTACTGAGGCAAACTCTGCCTTGCCCAGGATCACTGAAGCTGAATTTGAACTCAGGCCTTCCTGATTCCAGGCCCAGTGCTCTATTCATGTTGCCACCAGCCCCTTATCTAGGCGACTACTTCTATCCTCCACTCTGTCCACATTCATACTTTTTTTGCAGCAGAATGGCTAATTCGTCAGGTGCTGTGGTTCCAGTTAAGGCCCCGCCTAGCACCCAGCCCGAGAACGAGACCTTGCCCAGGCTGGTCTGTTTAGCATCAGGAGCTGCTAAGAGCTTTGGAGAAGCTGGGCCGTTTGAACGATGGATGGGGCTCTAAGCAAGGAGAGCTCTCAACTCTACAAAGCCCCCAGACAGAAATGCAAAGCTCCCCTTTTTGCCTAAGCCTGGTGTTTCCAGAGAAGGTTTTGCTTTTTGACATCAACAGCCATTCCCAAATGTTTACTGACCCCGCCTGGATCCCAGATTGAGCTCAAGGGGTCGGTACCCCAGGCTCAGGGCACACTCACTCCCTGATGGGGCTCACAAGTGAGTAAATGATTCCAAAATTCCGGGAATCTGCCCAGCAGGCCTGGCTGAAATGGAGTTACTTCTCCCTTTCTGTCTCTTGAAGTACGTACCCCAATTCTTCCACCATCAGAGAAGTTGCCTAATAAGGAGAGATTTCCTGTGTTACAACACTGAAAAGCAAATGATAAGACATTTATACAGGGCTTTAAGGTTTTCAAATTATTTTATATACATGACTTCCATTTGATCCTGACAATCCCCTTGGAAGATAGTATCACCCCCATTTTGCAGAAGAGGAAACTGGAGCCTATAAAAGTTAATTGACTTACCCAAGGATACACAGCTAGCAAAATGCAAAAGCTGGGAGAGTTCACAGAATCACAAAATCCAAAGAGCTGGAAGACATTCCCGAATCTATCTAGTCCAATTAATGTATGGAAAGGAATCCCCACTGCAACATACAAATGGTCACCCACTCTGCTAGAAGGCTTCCAAGGAGGAGGAACCTACCATACCTCTTAAGGCAGGTCATTCTACTTTTGGATAACTTACTCTTAGGTGGCCTCTTAACAATTTCCCCCATTGCTTCTGGTTCAAACTTCTGGTGCTTCTGGCACCAAACAGGACAAATCTAATCTCTCCTCCAAATGAAAACCCTTCAGAGAATCGTACATGTATATCCCCCCTGGACCTGCTCTAGACTGAACATTCCCAGTTCTTCCCACCCATCCTCAGGACACCATCTCATCTTCCTCTGGGCACTCTTTAGCTAAATACAGACATTCTTAAATGACGGTACCATTTGCCAAATAAGATCTGACAAGGCAGGTCTCCCCTACCTATTCTTGGAAGCTGTGCCCCTCTTAAGACTGCTAGATGCTATACCACAAGCCTGTCTCAGATTGAGATTGATGTTGACTAAACTCAAATCTTTTTTCATAACAAATGTTGCCTAATCCTGCCCTTCACCATCTTCCACTTGCGAAATTGATTATTTATGCCCATGTGAAAATCTTTACATTTATCTTTATTGAATTCCATCTTAGACTTAGTTGAACATTTTCTCTCAATTATCTTCCACTTGTATGTATGTTTCCTGGCTCCAAGCTCAATTCCTTTCCCACTTTTATCAAGTTTCCTCTCCACATCTACTTTTTCAAAAACCCTTACTTTCACAACTCTAAGACAGAAAAACAAGCCTCTCCATATGTAATTAAGCCTGATTAGAATTTAACAGGTCAAGGGATCTGGCTAGGATGCAGAGAATACCTCAATTCGAAGCTTGTGTCAAACTGTCTCAACTTTGGTCTCTGCTTTTTGACCACCAACCTATGCCATCCCCACTAACCATGTTTCCCTCTACTTTATAACCTCTAAGACTTTTCGTCCTAATCAGTACCTTTAATCCCCTCACTGCTTAGGTCTCTTTCCTAGGCCATCACCCACATATACTTCGCTACTACCCACTAATTCATCTACATCTCTTTCATCCTTCAAAAAATATCCCTTGAACCATTCTTTCTTGCTAGCTACCATTCTCTATTCCTCCTCCTTTTCAAAACCAAACTCCCCAAGAAGGCTAAATATAACTGGGGCATCTACATCCTCTCCTATCACTCTCAACTATCTGCAGCCTGCCTTTCAATCTTATCATCTCTTCATTGACAAATCTAAAAGGGCTTTCTATCATCCTTCTGGGCAGCCCCTCTCCTGTCTTGAATAATCACTCACCCTCTCCTCTTTGGCTTGGCATGTCACTGCTCTTTAGATCTCCTACCTTTCTGAAAGGTTCCTCCTCAGTTTCCTTCGCTGGCTAACCCTGGGTGTCCCCAAGCACTCTCCGTAATTTGCTTCCTTTCTAGTCTGTCCATTTTACCCACTTCCACTTACTCTGTGATTCAGACAACAGTCCCCTCCATCTCTCCAACTTTTTTCTGGCCACCTCCAAGGTGTGGAATATTCTCCTCACCTCTGCCTCCTGGCTTTCAAGACAGGGCTCGAATCCCACTTTGCTCAAGGAGTCTTTCCCAGGTGACCTCAATGTCTATGCCTTCCCTCGGAGATGACCTGCTTCCAAGTTACCCTGTACAGCATGAATGCCCATGGGCTTTTTGCAGAGTGCCTCCCCCCATTAGAACGTGGGCTAGGCTTGCTAATGTAATGTGTCTTGGCACATAAGTGCTTAATAAATGCTTGCTACTGACTTGACTGTAGTCTTATTTACAGAAAGGCTGATCCAATAGCATTGGAATTTGTCCACTGGGAAAACGCTGATAGTCTCTCAATACTTAATAAATCAAAGACAACCTAATATATCTTGTAGTATGACCTAAGTTTAAAATCCGTGGCTGTTATTTCACAACAAACTCTCTTATAGTGAATGAATAATACCCCAAACTGTATTCTTTCACTTCTGATAGTACCGATTAATAATTAGAGAACCCTCAAGAGTTTACTTATTGAGGGGCAACTAGATAACTCAGTGGATTGAGAGCCAGAGGGCCCTGGGTTCAAATGTGACCTCAGAAACTTCCTAGCTGAGTGACAATGAGCAAGTCAGTTAAACCCAATTGCCTGGCCCTTTACCACTCATCTGCCTTGGGACCAATACCTAGTATCAATTCTAAGACAGAAACGAAGAGTTTAAAAAAGGTATACTTACTAGATGTTGTTTCAAATCCAGGCAGGCCAGCTTTTCACCCTGCCCCAACTCACTTTTTGCAGCCTACAGCCTATACGTGTGGTTCTATTTCAAAGCTCTGTGGGGATCATAGGACCATCAAATGGAAAATGGTCTTCAAACCAAGGTGCTGACTGAATAGCCCCTGCTTGTATCGCTTGGCCTTCTCTGAACCACGCTGCTAGTTCTAGCTAACTTTGGGACAGTGGTAGGTAACGGTGGCCTGGCGTTCTCAAAAGCTGAGAGACCCTGTCCAAGTCAAAAGGCTTCACACCTGCCAGCTTACTGCAACATGGCCAAATGGCAGGAAAATGTCCACGAGGTGAGGAGGTTTGAGTTAAAGCCACTTCCCAAAAGCAATCTTAATCTGGGCATCATCATCTCCCTAACGTGGAGAGCTACCCAAAAGAGGATAAACTGCCTCAGGGGGAGAAGTTCTGAGATGCTGAAGGTCTTCAAAGGCTCCAAAGACTAACTGAAGGTGCTGTAAAGAGATTTCTAGGGCAGCTAGAGGCCAGAAGGTCTCTGAGATGGACCATCCCATTGAGATTCTATGGAAGCAATGAAATCTGAGTCAGTGGAGGGAGGGGATGCCCACAAACCAGGACAAAGGATAGGGACTGGACCTGGGACGTTCACTGGTCTAGAAAAGGCTCCTTCTACCAGTTCATGCGGGCACCTTCTTGGCAACATACAGTCTAGGACACCAAGAGATTAAATGACTTTAGCCAGGGTGCTCTCAGGGCTTCCTGGGTTTAAGATTAGTTCTCTAGCATCAATGCCGTGCTGCCTCGAATATCGCTGAAATCAGCTGGACTTTCCCTGCAAATGGCCAGTCTTTGGTAAAGGATCAAAGACTAAAAGGCAGACATACTAAACCCGGATTCTCTTTTATATACCAGGCAAGAAAAGCAGAGCATGAAATGATTTACTAATAGAAAAAAACAGTTTTGTGAGAGCTTTAATGGCACAAAATGTTTATAACTACAGCTTATACACATACTGTAAACTGTATATAATGTTACAAAGTGCTAATAACTAAATCGATGAAGAATGCATAATCACTTTGGCTCAGTTAACTCCAATCATTTCATCAAATGGTTAAATTTTTGGAAAGAATCTGAACGGTGGTCTTCCATTTGTCATTTTTGTCAAACAGTCAATGTCTCTGCTGTAGCAAAGTGAACTTGCTACATTTTTCTTCCTTGTGCGAGTTTATGCATTTTTGCTCCTATTTACAAACATTCTAAGCCAGTTTTCATTGAACATAAGAAAAATGAAGCCTGCATTTTTTCCCCAAAACTGTAAACAGGTATAAAGCTTTTAAAACAATATTTGTCTTAACAAAACCTCAACTGTTAATAGTTGAAACCCTTTTCAGATTAAACATTGATCTGTTTTTGTTCACTCAGAGGTTGGGGGACCAACACTTCCACCCCAAACTTCTCTCAGGGTTATAATAAATACTGCTTTGTATCATCTTGTGATAACAAGCTCTATAGTGATCATGAATCTATCCATTTTTTTTTCAGTAAGAGTCCAAGAACAGTTGATTTCACAGCTACTTGAGAAATAACAGAATAGAACTGGATTTATTTTCAATGTTCAAAAAGCCATAAAGATAATCGAGTTTTAAACACACTACAGATAAAAAAATCAAAGGGGTAATGCTTTATTTCTCTTAAAAAGATGTCACCAATTTGAAATAGAAATCTCCCCCCACCCATGAACTGTGCCAATTTTAATACAAAACAAGATGCTGTTAATTAGTCCTTACAAGTAAACTAGCCTTTTTCCATTTAAATAATTTTTAAATCATGTGGTCAATGCCATGTCAGCGAATAGCCTCACCAGACTTCTCGATTACCCTCCAAATGAAATCCAAGACATATACTTGAAATAAATAGGTTACAGAAGGCAAATCAAGGGTTACCACATTCAGAATTCAGGTGGAGAAGAGAAATAATAGAGGATTTGGCCCTGGCTCGTATCTTACGATGTTTTCTCAAAGGACAGGGAGAAAACAGATTTAAGCATAATCAAGGAGTTATTCTATACTTGCCATAGCCAGCTTTGCTAATACAAAAGGAGTCAGTTACAAATTCATTTCTGTGTTTGAACTGTCCGTTCATTTCTGCTATAACACATCCATTTTAGAAAACGTGATGCAGAAAACTGTTTGATGGAGCAATTTCTGCAAATGGGCCAAACTGGTTATCTTAGTGTTTTACTCACATCAATCTAATGCACTCTAATTAAATGAGCAAATTGCTAGTTTTCAAATTAACAATGGTTCTCTAAATAGCCGATATTAAAGTCTCTATCATAAACAGTAATTCTTTATATAGCAAACATATAGTAGTATCCTTCAGTCATGCTACATGTTCTGAAACCCAATAAAATCTACTTGAGGACACGGGGAATCCTGGTGCTCCCTAACAATTTGGTACTAAAGCTTCACATTTTGAAGAAGGAAAGTGTCATCGAAGGAGAGGCTGTGTTCCCCAACTGAAGAGTTCCATGATCTAGAGCAAGATGCCTTGGGAGAATCCTGCTTGAGGGTCCCTGGCATTGCCCCGGGGAAGATTGTACAGTAAACAGTAACAGAGGGAGTTTTGGAAGAACACCGAAGGGGACATCATTTAGGACTTGGTCATCTGCTCCCCAAAGCAGCCCAGGGGCTTGGAATAGCTTCAGAAGCCCAAGGGTGTCTTTAAAGGGCTCCAGAAGAAAGGAAATTTCCCCAAAACAGGAAGCCTATAAATATACCAAACAAACCAGAACTCTCTTTGGGGAGGGGTGGAGAGGGAGAAGGAAAACAATCCTTTAAGGAAAGAGATGAAAATGAAAATTTCTTCACACATAGCAGGAAAAACTCCAAACACCCAAAGTCCCAAATGCCATCTTTTTTGTCTCATCTAGGCCTGAGCCACTGTCTAGCAGAAAGAAGGGTTCTACGTCACAGGAAAGCCAACATCGTAGATACAAAACATTAGGCATCGTACTAGAAGCTTACTGCTTGGTCTCCATCATATGTTTGTGCAGCCAGCCTCCTACAAACTCCACTGTGCTAGCCAACACTGGGAGGCTCAGAGAGAAAATGGCCCCAAAGCTGGTTTGAGATTTTTTTATTGCCACAGACTACTTTTTCTCATGTTTCTTTTTCTTGTTTTTGTTTTAACTACAAATTGTGAGCTTATGGAGAGCTTGTCTTTATCCTGAAAAGTCAGAGTTTGATAGAATACTTGCTAGCCTGCTTTCTTTTTTTTAAGAGTGATGGTTGTTGTCCTAGAGCAGGCAGCATTTCTATGGGAAGGCTGAAGTTCTAACTCAGGTGGGATGGAAAAGCAGGAGACAAAGAAGGCTGTGGAAAAATCACTTGCTGGTGGCATCTGCGTCGAAAAGAAGACTGCGAATTTCTAGACAATGGTAAACTCTGTGAGGAAACTCTGAGGGTCTACAGGCCAAAAAGGGCATGAGGTCATGAAAATGCTTCCCAAGAGTTCGAATAAAATACTGAATCCCAAGAGGAGCTGGAACGTGGCTATGAAAAAGAGGTCGTGGGCTGGGGCATGCTTAGAATGGTCTCAAGTTCAAATACACTAACGTGACAGGGACAGCACTTCACAGGGCACGCGCACGTCCAGGGTTCTCCTCTCCCTCAGTAGGTGCTAGCCGACGGGGAGCTCAGTCGTTTTCCAATATAGATGCTGAAAGGAAACACAGCGCATTAGATTTCACCTGTTGGACAGTTATGCACCACTGCCGAAGGCTGACCAAGGAACTTTTTAAAGGGAAAAGAACAAGCGTTTGTCAAGCACCTCCTACTTCCAAACAGAATCTCACTCCAGGTCATAAAGATGAACGCTCTTCCTAGGCCTAAAATGCTTGCTTAGGAGTGGTCACTGATGGAGTGTTTCTAGTGACTCTGGAGTTGACCCAAAGAGAGAAAGAGGTTCCAGACCAAAGCAGAGGCAGCAGCATCTTTTGTTCCCAGGCCCCCAGCTTTCTCCTCCTCTACCACCCCCAGGCTGTCTGTACTACAGAGTGATAGGCAAGCCAAGGCCGCAACTTTCATTTTTAGCCAAGTCAAGGATGTTAAATTGGTAGTACTTTTAGCTGTCATTGTTGTTTAACATCTCTTTTCAGTCAACCCCTTTTGAGGTTTTTGAGGCAAATGTACTGGAGTGGTTTGCCATTTCCTCTTCCAGCTCATCTTATAAATGGGGAAACTGAGGCAAACAAGTGACTTGCCCAGGGCCACACCAGACAGATCTGAACTTGGGAAGATGCATCTTCCAGACTCTATGACTCCAGGGATGACACCGATCCACTGTGCCATCTACCTGCCCTGGTGCTCATCTACCAAGTGCAAAATCATTCTGAGACAACTTCGTGATGGGTTTTGTACTAAATGTAGTAACAGAAATAATTAGCCAAGCTTTATCATGTCAAAGTGTAAGTAAGGTTTTTAACTTTACAAAAACACTTGTTCCTTTGTGGAAGATCCCAGAAAAGCTCTCCAGTGACCCTGCAGGCATCATAGTGCCCCACTTGTCAGGGAAGCCCTAGAGCTAGTGGTCTTCATTCACTGATGGGGAAAATAAGGCTCAAAAGTTTAATAACAGCTGGCATTTCTGTGGCACTTGGAAGGCTTGCTTTTCATCTTTTATCTCATTTGATCCTCACAACATCCCTGGGATGTAGGGCCTATTATTATCCCCATTTTATAGATGAAGAAACACAGGCAGACAGAGGCTGTGACTTGCCCACAGTGACAAAGCTGGTAAATGGCTGAAGTCAAATTTCAATGCGAGTCTTCCTGACTCCCAGAGCTCTAGCCACTGGACCACCAAGTTGCCATAGAGTTTAAATTACTGGCCCACAGCTGACAAGCTAGTGAGTTTGTGAAGGCAAATATTCATTGAGACTCAACAACAAAAGAAATTGGGGCTTCTTTAACTTTCGTTGACTTGTCCTCTGCAGCCTTACCCTCAACCAGTTCTCATAGAAATGTCAGAAATCCTCTTTTAATTAGCAGTTCCAGGACCAGCGTCCTGATTTTTCTTCTTCCTAGATCAGTCCGGAGTAACCAGTGATAGGCAAGGGACGTGCAACTGATTGGGGCTAGAGGCCCATCTCTTGTTCTAATCCAAGCAATGATGCAGTAATAAAAAAATTGTTTCCTCTAGGCTTGTACCTAAAACACAGTCCCATAATTTTCTTCAATAGCTACTAAATGTATTCCAGCCAGATATTGGCCAGCCAGCCATCTGTACCCATGTGCAATTCATTCTGCTGGCCTGGGTCTGTCCCAGCTTCAGGAATTCCTCCCCCAGTGCTGGGGCCTAAAGCATCCTGCAGCCACCTCCTCCAGGTGTCTTCCTGGCTGGGGCCTGCAGCACACCTCATCCCTGAGCCCAGCATCTTCCCCTTGAGAACTTCAGCTCATTTCAGCCCCTCTCTTTGCATCCCAAGCAGTTAGCACATAGTTTGCTGCAGGGCTGCATAGTAGGGTTTAATCAATATTCGTTTGCTTAGTTCCCTTCTGTATCTACCCAGGCAAGCTCCTTTTCACCGAATCCCTGCTTTCTGATCAATGAAGCTGGGCAAGAAGGGGGAAGGAAGTAGACCCATAAGGACAAAGGCGAAGCCCTCCAATCACGTACCCACCGAACAGCCTGGAGGCTCCTGAGAAGAAGGCCTGTGCCACTCCCTGCACTACATACAGGCCCGTCTACACCCCCTCTTCAAACTCCTTTCATGCTATTGTCTGGGGGTTCCTTCCCCTCACACACACAGAAAAACCAAAACACTGCCACACCAATGCTGACGATGTCATGTCAGGCTGTGAGAGGTTTCCTGTGATGTTGACTTTCTAAAAGGAGAGGGACAGGCCTGGACCTAGGATTTCATAGCTACAGTGAATTCCCGGGAGAGGAAATTCTCAACCAGTGTGGGCGAGGACAGGACTCTTATGTGATTTGGGGTGACAAGATTAAATCAAGATCCAGGATGCATCAGAGGCAGGACTTGAACCTGGGTCTTCCCAGCTCAGAAGGCACCTCTAGAGCCACTTGATGCCTTTCGTTGTAGCTCCTTAAAGGGAATACTCTATTAACTACGTTATGTACAAGAACTGAAACATGATAAGAGCTTAACATAAATAAGCTTTTTCTATCACTCTGTAACAGCCAATATTTCTCCTTCTGATGATTGCACACAGCCGAAAAGAAGACCCCTGGTGACTTTAGCTGCAGACCAGAAGTCTACCAATAGGCATTCTCAAATACAAGGGGGAATTCTGCCATCTCTGGGTGGGGACAGCTGAATCAATTCCTCAATTTTCAAGACACCTTGATATTGGAGGTTTCTTAAATAGCTGTTGATGTCAAATTTGAAAATAATCCAAGGTAAAGACAAGTTCAAGTTGTTGACAGTACTTAACCTGTGGCTGACTCATGATACAACCTAAACACTCAAAGGATAACTCCTTGGAAACTCTGAAATAAAATGCAAGACACCATAAGCTTTTTGAAAACATATTCTTTGTATTACAATCAATAAACATTTAGTAAGCACCTACTATGTGCCATGCACTACATGGAGGGCCGGTTTACAGCATTAAATGAAAAAAGAAACAAATTCAATAATGCAAATGTCAAAATTTCCTATTTACTTACCCTAGTCCCAAAGCCAAAACATGAGAGATGAACAGCGATGGAATGAACACTTTAAGAAATTCTGCAGAGAAAATGCCCCCTTTCTTCATGGCTCCACTTTTCCTCATACTCAAAGAAACAGAACGTTTAGGGTGCCGAAAGTGGAATTCCCTGATGAAAGTAAGAGAGGGAGAAATGAGTCAGGAAGCCTGTGCCAAGAAAGACTTTAAGGAGAAGAGGAGAGGAGAAGAGAGCACCAGGAAATGGTCAGGTCCAACTACAGAGAATGGAGGGAAACAGTGATCCATCACGGCCTCTCGAACAACAGCTGGGCCACTCACTTGGGGGGGATGTTCTCAGGCCGACTGGACCAGTCCGACACCCAGTCCACACTTTTCTGCAAAGCTTCCACTTCTTTTTCTCCTTCTGCAGCTTCTTCTTCAGACTGGGAAGGAGAATTCATATTTTAATACAAGAAAAAAAAAAGTAATAAAACCACCTTACTCTAAAGAGCAGTTAGCTCCAGGGACAAAAAGTCAAAAATAGTGCCGTTCACAAAGACCATCCAAAAGAATCGGCTGCATAGATGCTGATGAATACTGGGCGCTTTCTAGAAGTGTTACACAAGTCAAGGCATGATAAATATTGAATGTCTTCCTGAGGACTCAAGTTGGTTTCACTGACCTGAATAAAGTTGTTTAAGAATGTGATGCTAGCCAAAACAAACAGCACAGGAAGTGAAAATTCAGCAGTAAAAGTTATGAGATGATGGTTTTAGACTATCACTAGCCTAAATTGGCCAAAAGAGCTACATTAAAAAACAATTTGACTCAAGCAGAAGTAATTTGGGATATATCATTCTCCTCCTGATTTTATTCACTATCTAGCTTATTTATAATAACCACAACCAATTAGAGAAATATCTTCTATTTATTTTTAAAACTTTATTTTCTCTCTTAGAATCAATATTAAGTATTAGTTCCAAGGCAGAAGAGCAATAGGAGCTAGGCAATGGGGGATGAGTGATTTGCCCTGGGTCACACAGTAAGAAATATCTGAGGCCAGATTTGAAATCAGGACCTCCCATTTCTCTAGGCCTAGTTCTCTATTCACTGAACCACCTAGCTGCCCCTCTTATTATTATTTTTTTTAATCACAATCAAGCCCAAAGTAAGCAGATGTGAGTTTCCATTAGAGCTCCCAGAAGGGCTTCCAAAAAAGTAATGCTATGAAACCAAAGGTGGCCCATCTTTTCTGTGATTTAGAGCTCCAAGGGATTTCCAAAATCTGTTCTGTCTTCACTCAACTTAAGGGCAGAGGAGGGGAACTTATGGGCAAAGAATCCGAATGTCAGGTCTTGACCAAAGGCAGGGCTCTTTCCACCATGCCACACTGTCTATCCCTCTGCCCTCTCTCTTCTCTCTCTAACTATCCATGGCAGGAGACAGATACAGTCAGCTTCTGGACTCTGCTGGTCTGCTTAAGTGAGCAAATTCCAGAGTGACACACTATTGCATTGAGGAGGAAGCTTTCTTGTTGAGTATTTTCTTACCCTACTGAGATGACTGAATCATGAGTTGGCTCTAAGGAGCAATACTAAATCAGGCCACTTCAAAAGGTAACAGTTTACTTAAAGCACTATTGTGTACACACATAGCCATTCTGTACACTTACAGAAACATGCCATTATCATGCCTGATTCCTACACATACCACACTAACACTGGCCACAGTTTACTGCTTTGTACTTCTCTCTCTCTCCAAAAGTGCTTTAAAAAGGTTATTTACAATTTTCACTAATTTGGAAACTTTTAGTTTTGTTCTACATATAAAAATAAATTTTCCTTTAAACTGGGGCTCTTAACTTGGGATCCGTCCTCTTTTTTAAAAAAATCCTTCCCTTCTGTCTCAGAATCAGTATTGTGTTTCAGTTCCAAGGCAGGAGAACAGTAAGGGCTAGACAACAGGGGTTAAGTGTCTTGCTCAGGGTTACATAGCCAAGAAGTCTTTGAGGCCAGAATTGAACCCAGGACTTCCTGTCATGACCTAGACTGGCCCTCTATCCATTGAGCCATCTTAGTTGCCACCATCATCATTTAAAAAAAAAACGCAAAACAAACCACTTTGATAACTGTTTTTCGTTGTATTTGGTTCTCTTTGTAACCACTGAAACAGTCTGAGAAGGGATCCAGAGGCCTCAGCCTATGAGTTCCGGGGAAGGAGAGGTCCATGAAGCCCTATTTTGGACAGGTAGCTATGTTTCCAGTCTCTTGAAATAAGGTTTTCGTCAATGCACCAGGCGGCTAAGGGCTGAGGGTCTCCCAAGCGTACCACAGGCCTCCCTCCCCCTCCTCCCCCCAAAGAAAGGGCACAGCCAGCCATTCTCGATTGTCTCCACTTCAAAAGCAGGGCTTAGCCTTGCACAAATCTCTTCTTGAATCGCTGACTTATGGATTTAAACCACAAATTCATTGAAAATCTTCTGTTTAGGTTTTGTCATCTGCACCATCACTTTTTGGGGAAGTTAACAAGCTCCCTTTTCTCTGTCCTAAACTTATCAATTGGGATTTTAGAGGTGCCCTGAAGTTCTAGCACTCCAGAACTAGGGGGAAATGCAGAGCTGTTCACAAGTTGCTCCATATCAACCCCACCCCCCACCCCCACCCCCCGACAGATGACCCACTGTGGTTCTGGGAGCACCTAGAAGGCCCTTGTTGCCAGAAGCTCTAAGCAGTGGCTCTGTGCAGCCTGGAAAGACCTGTATAGACTAGGGGAGCCCCAGGAAAGAAGGGTAACACTATTTAACTTTGTTTCCAAAAACCTAATGCCAGCAACCATCTTAAGCTATTAGCAGCACAGTCTCTTTAGAGAGGATTCTTTTCCAAAATCAAAGCCAACAGCTCAGGACTGATCATCCTTGGAGTCAGGGCTGCCCTCTGCTCTTCCTCTTTATTACCTACCAGTGCCTTGAGGCAGCCCCTTGTCTGGACCTGCAGGACCCTCAAAGCTCTCCCTGACACTCCAAGCTACCGTTTCTCTACCTCCTTCTCCAAGACTCTTCAGAAATACTCATTGTTCATTCATTCATCATCTCTTTCAGAAGCAGGCACTGGCTGCAGGAGGGATACCGACAGCCTGAGATGACTGAAGGATCATCCTAAGATTTAGGACTAGAAGGTTCTACGTGTGGGTCTAGCAGAAGCCCCTTCCATTTACAGATGAGGCCCAGGGATAACCAGTGACTTGGCCAAGATCACACAACCAACAGGAACACATACTAGTGTGGGGGGGTCAATCCCAGAATTCCATTTCTAAATCCAGGGTTCTTTCCAGAGAAATGCCTGTTGATCCGTCTCCAGTGCTTTGTTTCTCAGCTACTTTTGTACCTTTGAGAAAACAAATACCTTCCCATCCCATCCCTAGTAACTGACATTTTCTTTTTGGTTGCTTTGGTGTGGAAACTTGTCAAAGGCCTTCTACATAATAATGCTCATCTGTTACCTCCCCCCCCCCCCCCAGAATTCAGAAGACTGGTCAAGCATTACTACTCCTTGCAGCAACAAGGCTGCCTCCCCTCCAAAGCTTCCACTTGGTTCAGTCAGGGATCCTCCTCTTCCTGAGATGTGGAAGTGGAATCCCTCAGGGGTGGAATCCGCGTGGGTCCCCCAGGGGCAGGCACCAGTGGCCAGAACCTCAGTGACCTGTCTACACTCCACTTGTCATACAGGCCTGAGGTGGGGGCTCCAAATGCCTGCTTCAAAACACAGTCTAAAAGACTCCTCCCTCTTTCCTCTTTAAAAAAACCAACACAATCCATTCAGCCTCGGTGTTGTTCCTGAGCAAAGGCTCTAATTCCCAAGGTCCCAGAGCACAAACTATGAGAAGGATTCCCTTCCTTAAATAGGGCCTACTACTGGCATGCTCCAGGCAACCTGGTGTAAGGAGGTCTGGAGGGAGAGGCTGACAGGTTTGGCTTTTCGGGAAATGGCAGAAAAAGTAGAGAGGGCTTAGGAGGAGCTCACCTTCCTTTTTGTCAAGATCAAACCCTGGGGGAACCAAGCTGACACACAATTCTCTCTTAGCAGAGGGGTGGGGATAGCAAGGGGACACTGTCCTGACAGGACACCTTCCCCCAGGTCTTCCCAAATCTCCAGCCAGCTCCCTATCCACTGGGCCATTCTGTCTCTCACTTAAGAGATAAGGAAAATAATCCATTCTTCTCTCTAGCAATATCACTGTGGTAAACGGTAGACAGGAGAACTTTCAATCTTTATACACAAGTAAAAACTAACATTTCCAACCTCACCAATCTCAAATCAGAAACCAAATGACTCAGAATTATTTATTTTAGCAAGAATTTTACTCTTTTATCAATTAAGTGAAATGTATTTATTTTTTGAAAAAGGAGTTTGCATTTTGCTAGATATCTCACTTTGAATGAGAAAAGGTACCTGAGAGCTATGGTCCCTGCTGGTGTGCATGTCCACATCAAACATTATCTGACCATCTTCTTGTGGAGAAGGGCTGGGGGGGAAAAAGGGTGAACCATTAGTTTTCATTCTGCTAGAGAAAAATTGAATGACCCAAAGCAACAGCCTATGTCCTTGCCAAGAGATTCTAATGGGGCATCAAGGAAAAAGACCTTTCTCTCCCTCCCCGGTAGGCCCTCCCCCTCAAAACATCTCACAGTGTTGTCAGAAATCTGAAGAAAAAGGGATTAAACATAGTTAGTTGGTGAGTACCACTTCTTTAAAAATTATCCGAGAGGAAAAGTCAAATTTCATCTAAATGCACTGAATCTTTTCAGACCTTTTCCCAATAGACAATTTCCCAATGAAATACACTTTCCGAGCTTAGAGAATGCAGAATGCAGAGGATGGATGGATGAGCAGTTTCACATGCCCAATGGGAGCAGTGTACTTGACCACTTTCTGGCCCTGCTGAATTACTTAGCTGGAATGAATGGCAGGCATTTGGGCCTTTCTCCATGGAAGGTTGGGTTATTAACTCCCAGGTCCTAAAAAAACCAAGTGTCTGAGCTTAACATCTGCAAGTGACTCCAGAGGAATAGAATTACTTTAGAAATGCTCTGATTTCATTGGGTCCTCAGCTCAGTCCCCAAAAGACTTCCTGAAGAGAGCTGACCATCAGGTTTGCAAAGCACTCTGTAAACCTTCCTCATGTGGGCCTCTACAACCAACCATCTTGGAAGGCAGAGAGATGCTAGAGGGATCCAAAGCTTAGAAAGGTTCGCTCCAAGTCAGGAATTTCTGACTCTTCAGTCAAATCCTTTCCACTCTAACATACAATGGCTCAAAGCTGATGGTCCAAGAGCTGGTGTGGCCACAAGACTCATCAGCATGAGGCCAAGTAGGTTCAGAGCCTCCTAGAACCCAGCTGGGCAGGCCCAGGCACAGAGCATATAGTTTATCACCAAGAGTGTCCTCGAATCCTTGCCAGCTTGGCCCAGCATGCCCGAGCTTCCATTCAGGGTGTTTCTATGAAAAAATGAACATCAACAGAAGCATCTCTGAACCTAGTGTCCCTCCTGAGTGAGGCAACTATCAATTTAGGAGTGGTAACAAGCTCCTGGTGACCGACTACACCAAGATGCCTTTGGCTCCCAAAGACAAGCTAGAGTTGTCTTTCTGTTTTCTATAATCTAGCTGCATCTATCTTATCAATGCCATTCAGGGATCTGACTGGCAAAGCCCAAGTTATAAAAACAATAACACTGATATAGTGCTGGAAGGGTCTGCCAAGTGCATTTCCTTATCTGATTTTACTTTCAAAATAATCCTGGAAGAAGAACACTCTAGGGATTATTGATATTGCCCTTTTACAGATGAGAGCACGGAGGCTAAGGAGCATCAAGGACTCACCCATGGTCACACACCTCTCAGCACGGGGAGGCAGTGCTGAGACTCAAGTCTCAAGGTCTTTTCCCTGTACCACAGAGTCTCTCTTGTTATGACACTGGACTAATGCCTAAGTAGCAAACCACTGACCCTGGCCTCCACTCTTTCCCATTCAGAGTCAAACACTGCGAATCCCTATCTAGGTAGTTGTATCAGTAATGACAATAATAATTATATTTTATGTCAGGACCTGTGCTACAAGCTTTACAAACTTACCTCTTCCAACCCTGAGAGGTATATGCTATTATTATTAGCCCCATTTTAAGATGACGCAACTGAGGCAAAGAGATTAAGTGACTTGCCCAGGGTCCCTCAGCTACTAAGTATCTGAGATCAGATTTGAACTGGACTCTTCTTTACGGCAGACCTGGCATTCTATCCACTTTACAACTTAACAATAGCAGGTGGAAAAGAAAGCAATGGTAGGTTAGGAACTCATTATTAGGCTGATTCAAAATAAAAACAACTATCAAATTTTCCTATCACCGGAGATTTCAAATACCATAGTAATAGAAAAACTGATGAACCATTCCAGGCCAATTTTTTCTGGCAGGCAGGAAGAAAATTCTATTTGGCTTGCTGGACCATAAGGGGATCCAAGAAAATGGCTTCCATAATTTTCAAGCTCTTTTTAAAATGCTGAGTCAATTGTAATCAATCTCAGTGGAAGAGCTGAAGAAGTAACTAACCTCCATTTTACAGTTCATTCAATCATCCCATATTTACTACGTCACTGCCTTGAGAAAGGGATCGAATGAGATGCCAGTCCCATGGCCAGAAAGAGAGGCAAAGACACTGAGCTTGAGCATCTTTTGAAGGCTTCCCAGCAGAGGGAGGGCCTGAACTGTCTGAGAGGCAGATGAGGAAAGAAGGTACCAGAGGATTAGTGGAGGCTGCAAAAGCATATTCAAGAGATGAAAAATGAATTTCAGGGAAGGGTAGTGGGCCAGGATGGCTGAAAAAGACAAGTGCCAACTAAGACAGTCTAGAGGTAGCCTGGAACGGCTTGGAATAACAAGCTAAACCGTCCGAATGGACGAACAGAGTCACTGAAGCTTTTTGCCCAGGGAGTTACACAGCCAAACCGAGGCTTCCACAAAGTTCTCTCGGCAGCTCTGTGGAAGATAAATGAGGGAGGCCAGAAACAAGGTGGCAACTACCACAGAGTAGACAGGATGAGGAGCTGGCTGTGGAAATGGAAGGGAAGAAAGCAAGATGCCATGGAGGTCAAACTAACAAGACCTGAGAAATGACTAGGCAGCAGCATGGTGGGTAAGTAAGGGTGGCTCTGAGGTGTGGAATCGGAATGACCAGAGAATAGGGGGGCCTACAAAAGGGGGATGGGGCCACTGAGGTGGGGAGGGACTGTCTATGAGAGCTAACTCAGGAACACACTTAGACGAAAGCTCTCTCCACCAGAAAGGAAGGGGGTTAAACTTCTTTTCTCACGGAGAGCAGCTGGTGAAAAACAACAACATAAAGCTCTCTGCACTCCTGGGGATCCTGAGTCATGTAATCCAATGCAAGGTAAAGATCTGTTATCTGAGCAGAAACCTTCAGGAACAAGTATGTGAGACAGTTCCTTATTATAAAACCTCGTTGTGGTAGCCACCACTGATGTTAAAGCCAAGCTGGATAAACAATGAACGGCTCAAGTTCACTAAAGCAAGTAAAGGTCACTGTTTACTGAGTTTGCTCTAAGGGAAACAAAACAAAAACCAGCTGCTGACTCCTCTTGGGTCCAGGGCCAGAAAGTTCTTCATTTAAAACCCAAAGATGGGGGGCAGTTGGGTGGCTCAATGGATTGAGAGCCAGACCTAGGGACGGGGGAGGTCCTGGGTTCAAATATGACCTCAGACACTTCCTAGCTGTGTGACCCTGGACAAGTCACTTGACCCCCATTGCCTAGCCTTTACCATTCTTCTGCCTTGGAACCAATACACAGTATTGACTCCAAGATGGAAGGTAAGGTTTAAAAAACAAAAACAAAACAAAACAAACCAAAAAAAAACCAAGACTGTGTCTACATAGGGGGATGCTTAGAACAAAGGTATCTCCTGTCTCCTTCAGAAACTCTGGCAGACCCCAAACAACACACTAGCCCTGGGCCAAGGAAGCACTTTGATAAACTATTAATCAGCCAAGACTTAAAAACACAAACCCAACTGGTCAAAGTCCTCCTATGCTTAAAAAAAAAAAATCACAAGTCAGAGAGACAGCTGTGGTCACCTAGTCCAACACCCCGATGGGCTTCGCATAGCTAGTCAGTGGCCCTCCAGCACTGGAAAGAGGCAGCTCTCCAGGGCAGACCCTCACACTACAGGGGACTCACAAGACATCTTGCAGCCCGTTCTGAATTGGAACTGAGGCCTGGCTTTTGGAAAAGCTCAACTTTGAACTTGCCAGAAGTTAAACCCACAAAATGCTTTGAGAATGAAAGGCAAAAATAAATGTTTCTTTTACCTGTCACAGTGAGAACTGCCCCGGGAACTACTCTGTCCTGATTCATGCTGGGCATCCAAAAGAATCTTCTCCATGTCTCCATTGTGAATGGAGGAGGAGGAGGGAACGTGCTCCAGACCACCATTCTTTCCATTTCCGTTCCCATCATTGCCATTGCCATTGCCGTTCATCTGGAGCTCCACCCAGGAACCTGTTGAGCAAGCCAGATAACTTCAGTTAGAACCACAGTAAAACAGAAATTTGCCATGCACAGCACCCAGATGTGAATGTGCTGAATTCTGATAACAATCCTGGATGCTACCTTCAAAACAAACACAAAAACTCAGAAGAAAAAGGACAAGCAATTCAGAGAATCATGCAGCTTTGAGGAAACTAGAATGATGAAACTATTACTTTGAAAAAGTATCTTCGCTGTTTAAATATAAACAGCAAAATCAGGCTGTGTGCCTTTGACATTTCTGGACTTCCATATATCCCAGTCACTCTATAACTCACAGTAGGCCTCAGCTATTAACTCTCCATACATGAGTGATCTCTTCAAATCGAAATAGAGAACTACCAAAGTTTCTCACACGTTCATCACTATTATCAAACATTTTACAAATTTAATTTAGATCAAAAAATTCTTAATCTAGACCCAAACACTTAATTATAAAAAGCCTACATTTGCTAAGGCCAGGACTTCACAAAACATAGCTGTTTCCACTATAAAGGAGATCTTTGGGATCAAGGCCAACAAGTTTTGGTGAGGAGGAAAAGAGGCTGAAGTTCAGTCAAGTGGTTTCCTGTGGGGCAGAGCTGGGACTAACCCTGGTTGGCCCTCTAACTTCAATTCATTGGCTTCCTACTCTATGAAGTCTCCCCAGGTAGCCCAAAAAGACACCAAGTTTTAGCCCTCGCCCTCTCCGTCTCTCTCTCTCCCCCCACCTTCTTTCTATAATAGAAATATACCTTGTGATCTTGACTTATTTCTCCTGGCCCATAGGCTGTCCTTTTTCTCTGGGTTCTTCTAAAGCTGATTTTGTAGAGACAGCAGTGTCTGCCCCAGCCTGACTCATCCTATTATGAGCCTAGGAAGCTGTAGAGCTGCAGGGGGTGGAGCCAACAGAAGGACGGGGAGGGACCTTACTGTTGAAAATATCACGTCATCCCAAGGGCTTTGTGAACCCAAGGAACTTTTCATTTTAGCCATCATACACATGCAGGTAGCTTTGAAAGTCTTTAGACTCAGTTGAAAATTGTTTTAGTAAGTTATCCCACCACCATCAGGAAGTAAGGCACACGTGTATCCTTTTTCCCATCCCTATTTCCTCTATACCAAGGAACGAAAGCCTGGGACAGATGTAGTTCTCCCATAAGAAATTCCAGATTCCAGATAATAGCAATACCACTACTTTTATCCCAAAGAGATCAAAGGAAAAGGACCTATATGTACAGAATCCTTTCTAACAGCTTTTTGTAGTGGCAAAGAACTGGCAATTGGGAAATAGCTGAACAAGTTATGGTATATGATTATGATGAAATACTATTGTGCTATAAGAAATAACGAGCAGAATGATTTTAGAAAAATCTGGGAAGACTTCTCTGAACTAATGAAAAGGGAAATGAGCAGAAGCAGAACACTGTAAGAAGACAGCAATACTGTATGAAAATTAACTGTGAATAACGTAGCTATTTTCAGCAATGAAACAATCCAAAAACAATTCTGAAGGATTTGTGATGGAAAATGCTATCCACCTTCAGAGGAAGAATTGATAACATCTAAACACAGGTTGAAACATGCTTTTTTAAAACTTTATTATTCTCAAATTTTTGGTCTGTGTTTTCTTTTGCAAAATAGCTAATATGAGAATGTTTTTCACGACTGCATAAGTATAACCTATATCAAATTACTTGCCTTCTGAGGAGGGGTCAAAGAATTTGGAACTTAAAACTTTAAAATTTCAATTCAATTTTGAATTTAAAATTCAAAAATTTTAGTTTTCATGTATTTGAGAAATAGAAAATTTTAAAAATTAAATGTTTAAAAAAAATAAATCTGAAATCATGGTAGAACTGTTGCCCATAAGTAGGTACCAAAACTGTTCAGAGTCTTTGATCTGAGAAATCATCATCACCAGGCAAAACTAGTAAGCCCGGGTCCTACTTCTTACATGCATTCCAGGGAAAGAGGGGTGAGGTGCCTATAGTAGCTAAACACTTGATTCTCAATAGCCATGTTTTTAAAAAAAAGTTTAACTCCCATCATACAAATGAGAATAAGTTCTCAGGATCACATAGGGAGTTAAGTGGCAGGCAGTCCAATCTGAAACCTTGTATGCCCTCTAAATCCAAAGTTCTTCCTAGGAATCCCACACAAACCTGCTTTTCTGGACTGAAAATAGTCCCTCAGACCTTCATGGTTTCTTTCATGGAACCTTCTATAACTGCCTCAGCTAGAAACAATTTCTACCTAATATGATCTCAGAGCACTTTCTGTTCCTCTTAGTCACTAGTATAACGGATCTGTTCTCTAGGACCACTGAAGCTCCTAGAGGACAGAGACCTGGTGTGTCATCTCTTTCCTAATACCCCTACACGTATAGTCCTTAATAAGTGTTGACTCAACCAATAAGTGAGAACAAACTGGGAAATAGAGAGCATCCCACTAGGGCTCTACTAATCACTGAGGCCCTGACAAAGCCATACTCTGGGGAAGGAAGGAATGTCAGACTAAGAAGAGATTTGGGGACTAATACTGGGAAGAGCACTATACCCATAGGTACCACTTATGATTTCCTTCTTTCGGTCATTTCCTGGAAAGTTGTAAGCATGCAACTGAGTTGTCCAATCACAATGGGGAGAGAGAACAAGCTCTGGGGAAACAGCCACCAATACTATCACTTTGTGTTTTGGTTGTTCAGATATGTGGTCTTTGAACAGATTTCTAAGTCTGCGCTTGCCATCGGTCTGTCTCTCTAGGTCTCAGTTTCCTTATGTAGGAAATTAAAGATCACAGAATCATAAGAGTCGGAGCTTGAAATAAAGGCCAAATTGAATCCCCTAACGTTATACAAGAAGAAACCAAAAGTCCAGTTAATGACTTGCTGAGGTCCTATAGAAAGTAAATAGCAAATTACGGCTCCTGACTAAAGGTTCTATCTCCACAGTACCTGATTCTAGGGCTAAGTTAATCCAAATATCCATGCCAGGTCACTGGCTCATTTCATGGAGTTTTTGGCCTCATGATCTGTCTATGTGGACAAAGACAAAATCAGCAATAACAGGAACAACAATTCTTGTCTTTCAGTGGAACTGTGCTTACAACAAATGAGCAAACAGATGTGATTAGGACTGACATTTCCCCATTAATATTCAGATCCATTATTAAATCCTCAAGTAAGTACATTTTGGAAACTGCAAATTAACATCTAGAAAACTGGCAAAGAGAAAAGTTAAATTCATGAAGTGATTTTTAAAACATTTTTAATTTAATGCAGTAACTAAGACATTTGTTCCTTTAAGGCTAATGCTATTTGGTGGTTTTGTTTTGTTTTTTTTCTTAATTAAAAGCAGAATAGCTTAATTTCACATTCTCTTATATGGGAAAAAAAAAAAGAAAAATTTTGCTTTTAAAAGGAGTCTTATATATCCTTTCTGATCTACCCAAAGTCTTTCTTAATAACAACTTCAGAATTTCTAAATATAAGGCAAAAGCTCAATTTCACTTAGAGAAAAATAGGCAAAGAAATGTCTAAAGAATCTATCCACGGTCAGCGAAGTGGGAAGGGGGAACTCAAAAAGGGAACTTGATGCAATGAATAATTTTACTAAAATACTTTTAGCTCAACTGAGGACTTTATTAAATTAAAAATATGATTCAATTATTAAACAGTCTTTTTGTAAAATCAGGTGTATGTAAAGGAAAATGGCATTGCTTTCTGTGCAGTAACAACATTGTCCAGTGTAAAGCTCTGGGAGTGGCTGACTGAGTTGGCATCTCAGCAGGCAGGCAGGCAGGCAACGTTCAGAGTTGCACGTTTTCAGTTTCTCTGCTGAATCCCACAGACTTGGCCAGCTAATGCCATTCACACAATTATGACTCCAGGCACTATTAGGCACTGCTGTGTCTTCTTCACAGTTCAAGATAATCAGTTCTACATTGGAGAAGAGGGAGGAGTGCAGAAAGGGAAAGAGATAAGAGTGTGAAGGAGCATTTCTTTCCCTTCTCCAACCCTTTTCAAGGCCTTACCTGTCCAGGAAGACGGAGATCTTTTTAAAAATGGTTCAGGCTCACCAAAGAGGGCTAAAAATCATGGCTTCCTCTGAAAAAGCCAGGGGAAGCTAAGCAGCACAGTGAATAGAGCTTCAGGCCTGGAGCCAGGAGGTCTTGGTTCAAATCTGGCCTCAGACACTACCTAGCTATGACCCTAGGCAAGTCACTTAACCCCAACTGCTTAGGCCTTGTCATTCTACTGTCTTAGAACTGATACTAAGATAGATGGAAAGGTGTTTAAAAAAGAAAGAACAAAAAAGACTGAGGCTCTTGGTAGAAGTAGGTCAGAACAATAACAGATCATATCACTGTCTACAAAACTCATTCCATAGAACAACCCTGTCAAATAGGAAACCAAATTATTACTTCCATTTCACAGAAGAAGAAACAGATGCTCAGGGAGGTTGTGATTTACCCATAATCACATTAAGTACTGGGTGCCAGTATTCACATCAGGTCTTTCTTCTATATCCTAACCCCAAGTCCCATGCTCTTTCCACCAATACCAGACAGCCTCTTCCAAAATGACCAGGAATATAAGATCAATCCCTCTAGAAAGTGCTGTCCCTCAAGCTGACCCTAGAATTTCCACAACTGCACATGCACTACCTCTTTAATGGTTACCCAGCTACAAATGAAATATTCCTTTGGTTCAGAGGATACTAGAAACCTCAATTTATTTGGGTTTTGAAACACGTGATCATCTCCATTAAAGTACCCTGAGTTCACTGGGGCAACATATGCCAGTGGTAGGTCCTGGCAAGCTGGAAGAGTTTTGAATCTAGGAAAGGAATTCTAAAATCCATGTCTATTGTCTGAAAAAACCCCAGGAAAGATCAAGCAGGTGGTTATTGGACACTAGCACTAGCTGGCAAATTTTTTGGGGGGGCCAGAATAATTTATCAACCGCCTACACCAGCAAAGAGAAGGCAGCATGCTCTATTCATGATGGGAACCCACACCAAAAAAAGGTTTTCAAGTGTGGGATAAGAATAGCTAACATTTACCTATTTAAACTTAGGGGGCAGCTGGGTAGCTGAGTGGACTGAGAGCCAGGCCTAGAGATGGGAGGTCCTAGGTTCAAATCTGGCCTCAGACACTTCCCAGCTGTGTGACCCTGGGCAAGTCACTTGACCCCCATTGCCTACCCTTACCAATCTTCTGCCTTGTAGCCAATACACAGCATTGACTCCAAGATGGAAGGTAAGGGTTAAAAGAAAAAAAAAGAATAGCTAACATTTACCTATTTAAACTTAATTCACAAACAATAGCCCAAACAAGTGGGTTTTATCTTCACTTTATAGATAAGGAAACCTAGCTCAGAGGTCAACTGCCTTGTCCAGGGTCACAAAGTCAAGGCAAAATTTGATCCCAGATGCTCCCAACTCCTAATCTGGTACACTCTATTACTTTGGTTTGCCTCAATTAGAACAAACACGAGGTCACACATCTTAGCAAGGCAATACAGTATTTCACCATGGTTATCTACAAAAAAGAAAATTAGAACTACAGAATTTTTAAAAATCTAGTTGAACTATAGAAAGGACACAGGCTGTTTATAATAAGTATCAGACCCACCTCATTTTATTTGTAGTTTGCTGAATTAAGGATAAGAAAGGGGGGAAAGGTAAAAACAAACTAATATGTGTTAAGGTTCCTTTTTCTTCTTTAGAACCAAAAAGACAGGAATTTCATTTCTACGTTAAGAGCCTTTCCAGGACACAGTTGCTTCAAGAACCTAGAGAAGCCTACTGACCCCACTGACCAGTGAAGACATACATCCTGGAGTGTCTCCAGACACCTAATCATGTTTCCTCCATTTTTGAAACATTTCTAGATGGAAGCTGCCTTGACCACTATCTACTGAGTTCCTCAGCATTTTGTAGGAAAGGAAGAAGTACCTGACAACTGAGAGGTCTGTAAGAGTTTGGGAGTCATTCACGAGTTTGACCACTGATTAATAGCACAATTCAAGTGAGTCCCACAAGAAAACTCGCAGCTGGAAAGTCTTGCAGCTAGAAAGTCTTATCAGCATCACCAAGGGGGAAGTTCCCTCCCACCACAGAGGTTAAATTAATTCCAGAACAAGCAGCACTATATGAGACAGCTAGGAACAGTGACTAGAGCCCTGGGACTGGAGTCAGGAAGACCAGAGTTCAAATCCAGCCTCAGACATCTACTAGATTTGTGAATCTGGCAAGTCACTTAATACTGCTTGCCTCAGTTTCCTAGTCCTGTAAAATGAGGAAAAAATGGGAATGGTAAACCACTTCTGCACCTTTGCCAAAAAAACAAGGCCACAAAAAGTCAGACACAACTGAAAAGACTGAACAAGGAGCACTAGACTCCAATGGATTTAAAAGGCTCTCCCACGAGGTCCTTAGAAACACGTTCCCAGAAAGGCATCAACTAAAGACCTTCTCTCCAAAAGGGTTGACTTACTCTCAACTGGGCTCTGCTGTCCAATGCAGGCTCCTTAACCCATCTGCTTTTGGGGATGGATTAGACTAGCTGCCTGAATATTTCTTTACTCAGAACAAAAAAAAAAAATCACTTGGGGGAATATACAGGCACTTGTTTTGCTAAGCTCAGGGCTGAATGATGAGCTAGCTAGTCAGGAACTCACTTCCCAGTAATTAAATACATTATCTAGAAAGCTTTTCAATAACTTTTCAAAGGTTCCTCCCCTCCATTTCCTACAACGTGAGGATCTCTCTAGCACTCTAGCACATTTCCCACAACAGCATTTCCATATCTCTAGGACAGTAGACTTTCCTTCCAACATGGTAAGGAGGGCCAGAATGAACGTAGTTGTTCCTGATTGGCCGGCAGCATTTAGAACTTCTTGAGACTGGCATAAAGGCCAACATTCACTGCAGTCTAGCCTTATTTTCTCTGGCCTGTGGTCAAAGGGAAAAGAAAATCTTACTTCTTTTTGTGATGGAATGTACTGATTAGTTTCCTTTAAAAAAAAAATCACAAAATAATTTTGTCCCAAAGGAAAAAGCCAAACAAAAACCTTCCTAAGGGAACATTTTAGCATTATTTTCCTTCACATTATCATATAGCCAAATTAAGAATGGTAATGATCAACAAATTCTGGTCCCAGAGAAAAAGGTTAGAAAGGCAGAAGATGGCAGATAAAAACTCCGCATATACTGTCAGATGTGGTCATTTCCTCATTGTTTTTTGATTAAGATTTTCTTTGCTACGAAAGTAAGATCCAATGGATGTGTGGGAGCAAGATATTGGGAATGATCCTGATGTTAAAAGGAAAAAGGCATAAAAAGTAGTCAGTGAACATCTTTAATAATGAACTAATAATTATCAGATTGAGTGGCACTGGAGGAAGGATTGAACTATGAACTGAAAAGAATTTTTGTAGACTTGAATCCATAACATAATTTGGTATAGGATATAAATTTCCCCAAATTTGAAAAAAAAATACAATCTAGAAATATATTCCTAAGTATAAAATGAGTAAGAGGAAAGGAAGGAAGGGAGGGAAAAGAAGAAATTCTAAGTTGCTTTGGATGTAGGCTTGCAATCAAATCTTGCTTCTGAGCCTAAGCTCTGTGATCATGGATAAATCACTTACCTTTTCTGTTAATTACAAATTCTTCTACTGTAGAAAAGGCCTAATAATGTTTTAAATGCATGGAATAAAACATGAAATTACCAAGGAAACCAGTTATATTGAAGCAGTTATGAATATATTCTACAAAAGGTTCATGGACCCTATGTCAAGAATTTCTGTTCTGAAAGAGGGAGGGAATTGCTTACTATGTTGAGGAAGCACTGATGGAAGGGAAGGAGAGAAACAATTTGGATCTTAAAATTTTAGAAAATATAAGTTGAAAACTGTAACTGGTGGAAAAATTAAGATTTTTTAAAAATAAAGGATGGAAGAGAAAGGAAAAAGAATAGAAATCCTAACATTTTATCTATTCCCATCTCCAAGTCTTGTGAAGAATCCTATTAACCAACACAAATGTATTTTAGGTGTCTGTAGTCAGGGGACCTTCTCTAAAAGACTTTCTAAACAAAACTTTTTAGATGTTCCTCTCAATGACCTTTAAGCATCTTAACACTTCGTTTTGTAAACTCAATCACATGATAAAAGTCTAACCCCAATTACCAACATCCTGGCAGTGAGGCAATTGGAGGGAAGGTTAGGAAACCTCTCCTCTGTCCAGTGAAGGGAGAATTCTGGGCTCCAAGAAAACAGTAACAATCCTAGTCTCAGCAACAGCTAGTCTGTGAAAAGCAATACTGTTCATAAATCCCTGTCCAGCTACTGGTGGGAAGGACTTTGGATGAGTCACTTGACTTCCCTGGGGGCCAGTATAAAAGGAGGGGGCTGAATCATGAACTCTTAACATCCCTACTGTCATTCCAATGAAATCCATTCCTGAACAGCAGATTGTAGCAAGTGTCCTTAGAGACCATGAGTTACTTGGGCCAGGGTTCTTTGGATGTTTGGTCTCACTTGGGTGCTCCTGCCACCCCACCTGGCCAGCCTGTGTCCCTTCCAAACCTGAGCCTTCCTTTTAGAGTTATTCTAAGAAATTGTTTGCTGTGGGAAAGCCTCAGCCGGGCTGGTCCAGACTTGAGCAAAGCTGGCATCCAGGCTTGTATCCGCAGCCTTTCCGGACACAGAGGACCCTCCCGACTCCCCCCACCCCCAAAGGCCGCCGGTTGCTTCCTTAGATCGTGGGGAGACCCGGTTTGCTCAGACCTGGCCTCCGGATGGATTATTAACAAAGTGGGATTAATGCCCTACAGCTCCACTCCTCCAGCCCTTTAAACGCACAGGGCCCTTTCTCTAAGCATGTTCCACAGGCACAAAGGTGGGAGAAAAGGAAGCGCCAAGAGACCCGCTGGGGGCAGGGAAGCTGGGCCCTCCTCCCACCTCGCTATTCCAATCCAGCCCCATCAGGGTCCGCCTGGAGTCCCCGTCTCCTCCACTGAACAAGGTGGGGTAGGGCCGGGAGCCTTTCAAATCCCCCACTGCGCACCAGTCGGTGCTGTATCTGGTCCGGCAGACCCTGAAGCAGGAGGCCCAGAAGGCCGCCTCCGGCGCTCGGCCGGGTGGCCCAGGAAACGCCATGGTCTACTTCAGCTTCCTCATAATCAGAAGATAAAGTCAGGGCGCCGGGGATAGGGGGGGAGGCCGGCGGTGGGTCGAGAACCTCCTAGGACTCTGGCCCCAGCCAGCTGACCAACGCCTGCCTCAGTTTCCTGCTCTGCCAAGAGGGGCGCCGGAGGCCCCGCCCAGAGCTCCCCCAGCCACCCCCTCAGCCTCCGCTAACTGCCCTGGCCAAAGCCCGCCCCAGGCCGACGTGGATTGGAAAGAGCCGGGCTAAGTGGCCAACCACTGGCGGCTGAGCCTGTCGCTCAGACGTGCTCCAACCACCCCCGCTTCGCCACCGGGAGACCCCCGGACCTCCCGCCGGACCCCGGGACGGAAAAGAGGCTGAGGGCGGGCCGAGGAAGGGCGGGCCCGATGGCGGGGAGGAGGCTGGGAGAGGTACGAACGGCTGTCAGTCAGGCCGAGCTAGGGGAGGGAGCGGGCCAATGGGTGTCTCCGGCGGCGGCGCGCTCCCGCCCCGGCCAGAAGCTGCGGCTGCAGTAGCGACCGGACCCGAGCTCTTCCTCCCATCCCCCCGGCACTCACTGTTGAGCCCCGCAGGCGGGGCCAGCGGCTGCTCGCCTTCATTATTGTTGTTATTGTTGGGTAGCGGCGGCGGCTGCTCTACCAACGGAGACGACATGCTCAGGCGGCGGCGGCAGCAGCAGCAGAGTTCGAGGAGGACGAGGAGGATGAAGAGGTGGAGGAAGCAGCAGCAGCTCTGGAACGGAAAACAACAGCTCCAGCTCCCTCTGTGGCACTCGGGCAGCTACACAACAAGCCCAGGCCCCCGCCCCCTTGTTTGCGCATGCGCAGACCCCACCCAGGTCCTGACGTCAGGGCCCGATCAGCTCACATGACCAAACACAGCCTGCGGGCCATGTGACGGAAGCGGGCTTGCACGGAGGCCACGGAGTGGGCTCCTGCCCTGGGGGTTGGGTAGTGGAAGGGGTTCTAAGCCTGGAAACGCCCTGCCCATCCCGCCCCCGCGGCGCCACGCCCCCCCGGGTACCACTCTGGCCTTCCTTTGCTCACCCCCTAGGACGCTCTCTTCTGCTGTCTCAGGGCCTTTCAACCCCCTCCGGGCCCATCCTTCTACCCTACGGATCGCTCTTCCTCTCTCCTCCCTCCCCCAACCCCATCTCTAGTCCCAGATATCAGCTCCTTTTAGGACTGAGAATGAATCCTGCTGCCTGCCCAGGGCAAATGCCCCAGACAGGGGGACACACACACACTCCTTCCCCGCCAAGGAGGAGCACCTGTGTCCTTTTAGGGTGCAAGAGGCACAGCTAGGGGCACCCAAATCCTGGTCGTGTGACCCTGGGCAAGTCACTGAGTCCCCATTGCCCAGCCATTAGGTCCTTTCTACCATTACACAGAATTGATTCCAAGACCCATGGTAAGGGGTTAAGAATGTAAGTAAACTCCGAGGGCAGGAGCAGAGGACGAGGCTTTCCATTCCTGCACCTTTATGCTTCTATCGGGCTCTGAAGACTTGGAGCTTACTCCCCCAATAGAAGAAAAGCTTGGTGAGCTCAGCTCTGGTTTTGGCTTGGTGAGCCCTGGCCTGACTCCCACTAAGCACACACTATTTGGTGAATAAGTAAACGCTAGCTATAAGAATAGCTATTACCATCACTTACCTAGGAGGAAGCTAACTGGCTCAGTGGATAGAGCTCAGACCTGAAATCAGGAAGACCTACATTCAATTCTGGACTAAAGCATTTACTAGCTGGGTCACCCAGGGCAAGTCACTTCCCCCTGTTTGCCTCCATTTCCTCATCTGTAAAATGAGCTAGAGAAGGAAATGGCAAACCACTCCAGTCTCTGCCAAGAAAATCCCAAATGGGGGTCACACACAACAGAACAACATTTATCTAGCACTTACCCTCTGTCAGGCATTGTGCTAAATAAGCATTTCACAATGCTTATTTCATCCTCAAAACAGTCCTGGTGGTAGGTGCTATTATCATTCTCATTTTACTGATGAGCACTTGTGAGAGAGGGTAAAACACTTGTCCTGAATCATATATCTGGTAAGTGTCTGAGGCCAAATTTGAACTCAAGTCTCCCAGCCTCCTGAAGGAACTCTTAAGAGCCTTTCTATTCTCTGTCCTAAGACAATCTAATTTTCTGACTCTAGGGATTCTATAATTATGGCTTTGTTTCATGGATTGACCTCATCACTAGCCTACTAGTACTGAAACTCTCTTTAGGCTGGTCCTTGAAAAGCCAACAGGATAGATAACGTCAACATGGAAATCCAGAAGTCCCCCGTTTATTTAGTTTGAGGGTAAAAACCCCAGATTTTGACCTTGTCACAGGAGAGGTTTCCCCCTGAGGGAAGGTCCCTCTTCACCAGACAATAGACATCCACTTTAGGTGGGGAGGCAGATCCCATCAAAAAGTCAAGTAGCTCTTCTTGATTCCAGAAGCCTCTCCCAGTATGTCACACCCTCCATTCAAGGATGGAACTTGGGAACGTTAGCTTTTGAGACTGACGCACTGCCTATTGTGCTAGAGTCACTCTTTAGCACCCACAAATGGGTTCACAAGAGTCAGACATGACTGAAACCAATGAAAAACAACAAAATACATACCAAAAATCAAGAACGGGGTTTAACTACCAGACCTGTAGGCTAACAAACCAAGCTTTTCTGTGGCCCAGGCACCAAGGACCACAATGAAGTTAGGTATATCAAGTGCTGGACTAAGTCAGAATCTTGGCAATTAAATTGGAGAGGCTGCATGGTGAAAGGGCTTAAGAACCTGAGCTGAAGTCAGAGGACCTGAATTCCAGCTCTGCCCACTCACTATGGTAACAGGCACTTCTCATCTTCAGCTTTAGTTTCTTCATCTACAAAACCAAGTATCTCTGTCACCCATGCCAGATTTCAGCCAAGATTTCAGTTTGGATAGGGGAGAGGAGGAGCCTTTATTTTCAGGAACCTCTAGCTGAATTCAAAATTGCCTTCAATTATGAATAATTTTTAAAATCATGCCAAGAACCCACAGGCTTCACAGGACTGCAGATGTTATCCATGACACAAACAATAAGGTTAAAACGTTTTCAACTAGAAGATCCCAAAGATCTCTTCCCCCTCTAAATTCTGTGATCTCAAGCAAACACTGTAATGAAATAGTTAATGAAGCAATATTCTTATTCATGGATGACCACGTGGTCTTTTCTGTAAGAAATCACATCCTCGCTCCAGCCAATAGGATTCAGCACCAAAATTAACAAGCCAGGTGAATGAATGAGATTGCAAAGGAAAGAACACCAGGCCCTGAGAAGCCTTCCTTTCAATTCTCAGCAGGCTACTTCACAATTGGTGAACTCTGGCTAGTCACAACATCTCTGGGACTCAACTCCTTCCTCTGAAAAATGGGGGAAATGGGTGAGGTTGTTCTGCATCCTAGAAGGGTCCCAGAAAAGAACAGGATGTGAGAGGAAATACTAAAGTACTACTTGGAAAAAGGTTGCAATTAGTCAACAATTTTTTTTTTTGAGCTCCTGAAAAGACAAGAAGATCATTTTTGCCCTTGTAAATCTAAAATCCAATCAAGAACAAACTAACACATAAAGCAAATAGCACAGGACAACTAGGTGGCCCAATGGAGAGAGCAGCAGGCCTGGAGTCCAGAGGACCTGGATTCAAATCTAACCTCAGACACTTCCTGGCTGTGTGACCCTTGGCAAGGGAGTATGAGAGAGAGACAGAGAGAGAGAGAAAGAAGGGAACAATTTGACTGCGGGAGATGGAGAGCTGATGACATCCCAAAAAGCTAAAAGCAGTCTTTGTTAAAAGCTTGTTTGAAGTCTAAGTAGGTGGGTGTGGTGTGCAGCTATCTTCTATCCACTCAGACTATACCTGCTGGCTCTTTGTTTCTGTATTTATATATCTATAAATTAGCACAGCACTTGGGACATTGGTCATTGTCCTTGTACTCAAGGAGGTCCAAAATGGCATCACTGGTGATATCGTTTGACTTGCTAATAGATTTAAGGGAGGCAGAGTTAAACAAAGTCATCACTCCCTCTTCCACAGTCATCAAAATCCAATGGAGGATGACCTTGGCTCCTTTTGGTGTCTAACCAAACTTTAGGGGCACCACAGTGCCTCCTTCTACAGCCTTCATGGCCATTGGATTCTCCTCTGCCCCTTCCACCAGATGAAGGCTTCACATGCCTGGAGTCGACATCTCCCGAACTCACTGCCAGATTTGAAGCCTGTCAGTTACCCTCAACCTGGTTTATCCTGCCTTTGGTGAAGGTTTGCCAGGCTGGAGCCACCGTGCATGCTAGAGCTTCTTGGAGCCACACGTGGACACCAAAGGAGGAAAGGGCTCAGCAAGTCCTCACACCACTCGCCTGCACATACTATAACCCCTTGGGAGGCAGTAAATACTGAAATGCTTTTTCATTAATTCATTTATTCAATAGGGAGTTATAGAATTAAATAGTCCTTAAGGAAGATCATTCTGGTGATTATATTCAGGGCAGCTCAGGGGAGAGCAAGGAAATCAATCTGGGAGCTATTGCCATAGACTGAGGATGAGAAAATAGAGGACAGCCCTTGTTTGGAATGGAGAAGAAGGATGTATGTGAAAGAATTCACTGGGAAGGACTGATAAGCTTTGATGACTGACCCAGTAGGGAAGGGGAGGAAGAATGAAGTGTCAAATAGTTATGCGACTCCTAGCCTGGCAGATAAAAACAACAGCCCAGCCACAGGCTGAAATGGGGAAGTTAAAAGGAAGTTCCACCTTGAGGGCTGGGAATTCATTCTTTGGATGTGCCGAATTTGAGAAATGCCAATGTGAGAGCCAGGTAGAGATGTCTTTATTAGATAGCTAGAATCTGAGAAATGGGCCAGAATTGGATATGGAGATTTAGGAGGCAGAAACCTAAAGACAAATTCAACTAGTTTTTTTTTTTTTAACCCTCACCTTCCATCTTGGAGTCAATACTGTGTATTGGCTTCTAGGCAGAAGAGCGGTAAGGGCTAGGCAATGGGGATTAAGTGACTTGCCCAGGGTCACACAGCTGAGAAGTGTCTGAGGTCAGATTTGAACCTAGGACCTCCCATCTCCAGGCCTGGCTCTCAATCCACTGAGCCACCAGCTGCCCCTAAATTCAACTAAATTAAAAAACAACAACAACAACACCTTTATCAAATGCTTACTCAATGCAAGGTATGGAGGGGGGAAAGGGAAAACCCCCAGGAATAGGAATAGCTGAAAATAAATAGCACTTTAGAGTTTATAAGAGATTAGAACCTCACCAACACCCCTTATAGAGTAGAGGCCACCATTATCTTGGGGTAGGAGGGTCCAGGAGAAGGGCAATAAGCAATGTGGTGGGAAACTGCCTGGAATGGAGCTGGAAGGAGGATGATCTTTAGTAGTCAAGAATTGCTCTGTAACTCACTGAAGCAAAGGAGCGAGCCCTGGGGCTCCACAGTGACACCTCGTGCTATAAGTGGGAATATCACCCCGAATCATTTCTTGCCTTGGTTTTCTGGAGTCTGTCTTGCAGCTGACGGGAGTCGCGACAATAGTTTGAACCGGCGAGATTTGATGAGGTTAATCAAGTTTCACTGAAAAGTGGGTGATTGATGGACTTACAAAGGGGGGAGGCTTAACGTTGAGGCAAGTTTCTCAGGGATGTGGGTAGTGGGTGAAGTTTAAAGAACCAGGACAGGGAATGTTCAATCGAGCTTGATGAAATCTTAGCAAAATGAAATGAAAATGAGTTTTCTTTCTGACATGAGTTGGTGCCCATGTACTGCTTGAGCATTTATTACTCCCAATGCTTAGACTTTGATGCTCCCAATGAGAATACCGTCTGTGCTATGAGAACCTTTATTATAGCTGTGTCTTGGCATGTCACTTGCTCAGGAATCTAATACTTGTAATCGCAGCCGATCGTTTTAGCTACTGCTGCACTGCTGTTTGGTGACTGGATAAAAGGATGCTTGTTGTCTTTCATACTTGTTAGAGGACCAAAATGGCATCGTCACTCAATGCACAGTGTGACTGATTGTGGCTGATCAGAGCAACACGAGCTTAGAAGGTTCTATCATGGGTTGGGCACAAATGGGACATATGAGCATTTGGGATGGAAAAGCCTCTAAATTTCTACATCTCCAATTCTTTGGAGCTATGCCACTCTGCTTTGCTCACCTTCTTGGAGAAGGGCACCATTCAGGATGGTCCTGTGCTAGTATCTCCCATTTTTCATAATTGATTAGTACTGAAGGTCTTCAGAGATGCCTTTGGAGCATTGTTGTATCGTTGCTTCCGGCCTCTGTGTGAGTTCTCCATAGAATGGTCTTTTAGGCATTTGGATGTGACCAGCCCATCAGACATGCACAATTATATATCCTATGAATATATTAATAATATAGAATATACTTAATATTATATATCATTAATAACACAATACCATAATAACAAAATACTGTTACTAATAAGAAACAACAAAAATAATAGCTAGCATTTAAAAAGCACTTTATAGTATCTCATTTTATCATCACAAAAACCCATTTTACATAAGAAGAAAATGAAGCAGACAAGTGTGAGAAGGGAATTGCCCTCCCCATTATGTCACTTTGTTTTGATGTCATCAATCAGCGACCTGGAAGTCGTTTACCATTGAGATGTGCGGGGATAGACAAACCCTCAGAGAAAGGAATTTGGAACCAACTAGATGGGAAACTGATCCCACAGGCACTTCCCCCCTGGATGGTGCCAGGCAAATTAAGGAACTATGATTGGTTCCTGAGATGTGATGTGGGAATGCTACTGGGTAGAGAAAATCCCTCTCCCTCTCTCTCCCTCTCCCTCTCCCTCTCCCTCTCCCTCTCCCTCTCTCTCTCTCTCTCTCTCTCTCTCTCTCTCTCTCTCTCTCTCTCTCTCTCTCTCTCTCTCTCTCTCTCTCTCTCTCTCTCTCTCTCTCTCTCTCTCTCTCTCTCTCTCTCTCTCTCTCTCTCTCTCTCTCTCTCTCTCTCTCTCTCTCTCTCTCTCTCTTTCTCTCTTTCTCCCCCTTTCCTTTCTCCCTCCCTCCCAGCAGAAGATTGGAACTCCTGTCAGTGGTGAGCTTCAATCCATTAAATGACAAATACTGTAGTCAACTCTCTACCTCTTTCTTACCTTTCCCTCTCTTTACTATCACTACTTTGATGTAATAAAGCTATTAACAGTCTCATGATTTAATTTTAATCATAACACAAGGTTAAGTGACTTGCCCCAGATGCCAGTAAGCGTATGAGGCTACTTGTAAACTTGGGACTTCCAGATTATAGATTCATCTTCTATCTACTGTGCCAACTACCTGCCTCTAAATACTGCCATTTCAAAACCATTGATGTGCATAAGGGTTTTCTGATTCTTGGAAGAGATTCGATGTTTTGGAATGAGTATGTTGGAAAAGTTTTGAAGAATAATAACAATGTAGGAGAGGTGGGAGATATATTATCCAACAAGGACTGGTTAGACAAGACACTATGGATGTGCTATGTAAATTAGTATAGTCATGCAAGCATGACAAATCACCAGAAAAAAAATTCAGATAAGGTACAGCTACTAAACATTAGTTTGCTATCCCATACCATGGAAGGTAGAGGAAATGACTAATAAAGTGATGGCTCTGATGAGTAAAGGAGCAGCACAGTATAGCAGCTGAGGATAAAGTTTTAAAATATGCTCCAATTTTCCCTGTTCAGGATCAGGAAAGACCATGGTCAGAAGAAACAGTCCATTCAAGTGTGAGGGGTGCCAAATCTGCCTTCTATTAAATGTCTATTAGATAAGGTGTGCCCTTATCAAAGAAGGTGCTGAGCTCTATGAGCAAACAGAGTGGCAGTAGCTCAAAAGAATTGGAGATGTAGAAATTTAGAGACAGCTCCACCCCAAAGATATTGGCTCTGCCTGTGTCTAGATAGCTAAACTGGGATATCTCCCTTTAGTCAGGGCTTAGGTTGGCTGATCATCTAATGCCAGGTACATTAGAATCAGTGAAAGTACCTCAAAGAGGGAGTCAGAAGGGTGGCGCCAATTCCCCTGAGTCACACAATTGTGAGAGATAAAAATTAGTATTACTTCTGATTTCTACTGTATTGGTTCGGATTTTATGCTGTATTAATTTTATAGTTGGTTCTGCACCTATGTGGCTTAAGTTGAGCTCAGGAATCCAGCTGAGTCAATTCAAAGTTCATTTAGTTTAAAAGAAAGGTTATTTCTCCTCTTATGCCAATGTCCCCTAGGATGCTTAATGGATATCCCTTTGTTTGGTCCCCCCAAGACCTCTAAAGATTTGGTCTGTCCTTTCCTATTTTTGTATCATTAAGGGAGTTTTTATCTCTTCCCAAGACACAGCAAATCTACCCCTAGCAAAGTTTATAGGATATAGATGGATCCCCACGAAGTAATTAATATTCTGTATGTGTTAGAGAGGTGCCATGATCACCTACACTAGAAGGCCAACCCACCTTTCCCAATTGCGGCCAATTGGGATAATCCTCAACCATTCAGAGCTTCTCCTTAACTACATCTCAATAAAGAGAGTTTTCCCCATCGCTTCAGGGTCCCTGGCTTTCCTGAAGCAGGCAGAGTGACCCAGTTTATTAATAGCCATACTCATCACTGTTAATAAACAGTTATCTTGCCTGGAAAACTTGCCTTGGTATCATTTTACTCACCACACAAAGAAACTTCACCTGCATATGAGAAAAGAGAGCAGTCTACTGAATACAATGGAAAAGCTTTGTTAGCATAGAAATAGAAAACAATGGAAAAGCTTTGTTAGCATAGAAATAGAAACATCCTGGCAGAGGAATATCACCAGTCCAAAATAGAAATGTTATTGGAAGATTCATGCCCCCCTTGGGAAGAAGCATGGCAAACCTGAATTACACACGTATCATTAACACTATGTGGTTGATGTGGCGAAGGAAATGGCTAATGAAAAGCCTCTGTAGGGAAAGCTTTTGGAACTTTTAGAGGCCCAACAACCAGAAACCCAGAGATGAGAAAGGAAATGTATTTACAGAATTTGAGTAATACTTGGGAGGGGAGGAATCCCTAAGTCAAACATAATCAACATTTATTGCATTTCTGACTTGATTCTCCATGTACACATCATAGTACAAAAACTAGAGCAAGTAGGAATAATAAAGCCTGACATGAAGAATAGGCTACTTTGGATATGGGCCTAAAATACAATGAACTCATAAGACTACATATGGGTTGCCCAGACTTCAAACAAACGTCACCCACTGGAAACAGTAAGCATCATGGAAAATGGCCCTCAAGTAATCCAGAAAGATACACACAGAACACCCCATATTCAAATGACTCAAGATCATGTACCAAAACGTGGGTTGAAGATGCAAAGAAGAATTTGCATCTATAGGAAGAAAGCTTCCTACAAAAGTACCATGGACAGCAGCAGTCCACCTGGAAATGTAATGGACCAAGGGATGATACCAGTTTGCCATCAAGTGTTTGGGGGAGAAGGCAGACTGGATATCTGTTACAACCAGAGAAAATGGCCACACATAGAGTAACTGCACTTGAAAAGAGAATGAAGAGGTTGAAGGTGAATGGTATTGCTTCCCAGCTCTTTTCCATCAGAGCTCATAGGTCTTTACACAGAAATGAAGGTGAACTGCACAAGTAGCCATCTTGTTCCAGTTCTTTTATTAGAGTCATTTAAAGAAAACACCTACAAGAAGAAAACTTATTGAAATTAACCTAATACATCATTCTGAGAATTCAAGAGGCCTCAGATTTTTGTTTTGATAACCAATGGTTTTCTATATTGAAGTTGCATAATAGACATTACCAGATTCCTTTGGCAGACGAAGATAAAAGATAAGACTAATTTCATCTGTCCAGCTGGATTTTACCTTTAAACATATGCCACCAATGCATCTCTTGCCTCCCTGCTTAAATCTCTTCCCTTTCCAGTCCATCCTCCACTCAGTTGTCAAACTGATCTTCTTAAAGTAAAGATCTGACCTTGTCACTTCCTCCTTTTCAATAAACTCCAAGAAGTCTCCATTACTTCCAGGCCTGTTCCTACCTTTCTTTTTGTTTTGTTTTGTTTTTAATACCCTTACTTTCTATCTTAGAATCAATACTGCATATTGGTTCCCAGTCAGAAGAGCGATAAGGGCTATGAAATAGGAGTTAAGTTAAGGTCACACAGCTAGGAAGTATCTAAGGCCACATCTGAACCCAGGGCTTTCCATTGATAAGCTTGTTTACCCGCCTTTCTAATCTTATACAGCCACAGTCAGGATCCAGCCTCACTCGTGACTCCAGGGTTCCCGACAGGTGGCAAACAATCAGTCAAAATAAATAACATAAAATAAATAACAAACGGAAGACAGCTTAATCATAATGGCCATGGGTCTGCTTTGCATCTCCAAGCTGCTCCGACATTCCCAGGCTTGGGATTTATTTTTATATCCATATTCTTGGCATGCAGGTATACAAAATCAAAGAGAGATAATTGGAAAAGTGATACATTAACTTTTAACAAATCACTTGATTAACATTCTATATTTTTGTATTGTGATTACAGATAGAATACAAGATAAATGATTTCGTTACAGGTGGCTTACTAGGGAGTTTGAGTTACTGATTTGTGTAATTGAGTCACTGGGGCATCTTGAAGCTTAGTGTACCTATACTGTACCTGTACCTATTGTATGGGCCTCTATGATTGATTTGTGTGCTGGCTTCATGAGAAAGTTTTGGGCTTGGCCTGTAGCTGCAATTTTGCTGGGAATTATGTACCTAAGTAAAAGTTAGCCTATGATACTCTTTTTGGGATTGGGTTTGAGGGTCTGATCTTTTGGTGATGTTTTGGAGAATTAGGGTACATGTGTTTTGCTCTTGCATTATTTCTTTTGAGATCAGGGGGAATAATAATCATGTCAATTCATAGGTAAGGGGCATTGATGAAAGAAGTCATGCAAGGGGGATAGAGTGGGCAGTCACATCTCGCCAAGGACCACTCTGTGGTCTCCCCAGCTGCCACACGTGACTCTGTCAAGGCATTGTGGACTGATGGCCCCCAGCATTATACCTTTCTCTATTCTACACACACTGAGATCCAGTGGCATTGACTCCTTGCTCTTCTTCTGACAAGATATTACACCTTTTAACTCTTGAATTTTCAACAGAGCTTTGCTTCCTTGGCTTCCTTCAAATCCCAGCCAAATTTTCACTTTCTATAGGTAGCCTTTTCTAATCCCTTTTAATGCTAGTCCCTTCACTCTGAGATAACCTTCAATTTATCCTGATATAATATCACTATTACTGGGGACAATGTTCTTCTGGTTCTGCTCACTTCCCTTCTCATTAGTTCATATAAATCTTCCCAGTATTTCTAAAGTCAACCCTTTCATTTCTTATGGCATAATAATATCCATCACAATCATATACTAAGCTTGTTCAGCTATTGCCCAATGGATTGGCATCCCTGAAATATTCAATTCTTTGCTACCACATAAATACTATAAATATTTCTGTACAAATATGTGAGGTGTAGGGGTGTTCTGAGAGGACCAGCACTTCTGTAATGAAAGCTTACTGAGCCCTTTTCAGGGCTGCTCATCTTCTTATGGTGTCCATCTTTCACCCAACTCTTACCTTGTACATGTACAGCAGCCACATCCTTGTAAAACTGACTCAGGATACAGCTAAGCCAGGTTGAGAATAACTGACAGACTTCAACCCATTGGTGAAGTGGGGCAGGGTGGCTACCCCAAATATGTAAAGACTTCACCTGATGGAATGGGTAGATGAGAAGACTTTGTTCCCAAGGCCATGAAGATGGCTGGCGTAGGCCTTCTGGTGTGCCTTGGCTAGACATCAGAGATACCAAGGCCATCCACTGTATCCCAGGTCATCACCAGTCATCCTAACTTTTGTCTTGCCACTGGACTTTGAAGACTCTGGAAGAGAGAGTGAGGCTGATGACTTTGTGCAACTCCTTCTCACTTCAATCTAATTCACATGCAAATCAAGACATCATGCCAATAGATCCTTTTCCTTTTTCCTGGATATCTTTGGGATACAGACCTAGTAGTGATATTGCTAACCCATATATGCATAGCTTTTTGAGTGTAGTTTCAAATTGTTCTCCATAATGGTTAGACTAGTTCATGACTCCACCCGTAGTACATCAGTGTCTGTATTTTTCTACATCCTTTCCAATATTTATAATTTTCCATTTCTGTCATGTTAGCCAATCTGCTAAGCATGAGGTCATATCTCAGTTGTTTTAATTTGCTTTTCTTTAATCAATAGTGAGCATATAGTTTATTTAAAATAAAAAATAAAAATCCCTTACCTTCCATCTTAGAATCAATACTATGTATTGGTTCCAAGGCAGAAGAGTGGTTCTAGGGCTAGGAAATTAAGATCAGGTGGACTTGCCCAATGTTCCAGTGCTACAGCCCTTTCTAAATCCTGTTAACCTGAGTAGGGTAGAGATTGGAATAATTAAATTTTGATCTAGGCTGCAGCCCTTACTCAATCCTGTTAGGACTGAATAGGGTGGAGATTGATTCCAAGTATCTCCATTGTATCAATTCTAAAATCAATCATGACTCAAAGAAATTCCTGTTCTATGCTTAAGCATAGGTCAAAGTCCTTTCCATTGTTCAGCAAAAGGTTTCTGTAGAAGGGAGGAGAAGGAACCTCCCATGCCAAAGGGGTTCACATTCCAATAGCCAAGACCCACTATCAATAGGAAATTTTTCAAGTATGAAATTTCCCAATGGTGAAATTTCCAACATTTATAAGTCTAAGAAAATTTGAGGTTTACAGTATCTGAATCCAGATTTGAACCCTGGTCCTCTCAACTCCAGACCTGGATCTCTATCCACTGAGCCACTAAGCTGCTCCTCTAAACCAACTGTGAACTGTAAATTTTTTCTTATCATCATTAGTAGTTTCCAGAAAAAAAATGCATATCTATACAGGCACATTCTGATATACTTTTCAATTTGTTCCACTGCTTTCTCATATCTTTCTGGGGTCACTTTCCCCTAGGTCTTCAGTCTCTATGCAACATTCTGGTAAAATCCTGGGCACACTCCAACTGCTCCTCAGTATTGCGATGCTTATTGTGAAATGTACTGGTAGTACATTCTGCATGATTTAGTCATGTAGTCACTGAAACAGACTATTAAGTGATGCTTTGCATCTTGCTAGATTTGTTGCATTTCTTTTTTAAAATTAAAAATTTTGTTCAATCAGCAAAAATCCACTTTCTCTTCCTCCTGTCTCATCCTCACCCCCCTCTCCAACTGAGAATAAAAGAAAAGCAAAACCGGTCACGTAAAACAAATCTCTGCATTGGTCATGTCCCCAAAAATATGTTTTATTCTGCCTTCACTTATCAGGAGGTGAATAGCATGTTTCATCATTAAGTCCTCTGAAGTCATTGTCAATCATTATACTGAGTAGAGTTCCTAATTCTTAAAAAAAATGTTTAACTATATTGTTGTTATTGTATAAATTATTCTACTGGTTCTGTTCACCTCCCTCTGTATCCAGCTCTTCCCAGATTTCTTTGAAACCATCCCCTTAAACACTTCTTACATAGTTCAGTAATATTCCAACACATCTATATTCTATAATTTGTTTGGCCATTCTCCAATTTGTGGACACCTCCTCAGATTCCCATTCTTTGTTTCATGTATTTTTGATGTTTATTTGATGTGCATGGCTCTCTAAGGTTATGTGGGATTCTGGGCTAATAATATTTGTTGTTGTCACGTACTTGAGCACATCTGGGAGCTATGTGGCAAAATTAAAGATGGCACATCTGGGGCAGCTGATTTTGCAAGGGACTGCAAAATTCCAAACATTGGGAAAGAATGTAACCTCTCTTCTAGAGAAAGACTCGCCTAGACTTAAATGTACTGCTGGGATCCAGAGCTTTTGCCCATCTCTTGATCTCTTTGCCAGCAGAGAAACAAGGTAGTCAAGAACACACTAAGTTAGAATACAAATTTACAAAACATTATAAAGGAGGGTAATGGAAACCTCACAAAAAGCAACAAATGAGGAAATAAGCCAGCAAAGTATTGAGTGAGACCCATATTTAAATCAACTGAGCCCAAAATCAAACAGGAAAAAAAGAACAGATAGAAGACAGCTGCCAGAGTTTCTGTAGAATTCACTTCTCATAAATGACAATCAAACCATCATAGATAAAATACTATAGGAGGGAATTAAAATTGCATTCAAAGTTAAAGAAAGCAGTAGGACCTCACAACACATGGACAAATATATGCTGATGATAAAAAGACCTTTAAAGCTACCCAATGATGAATTTTCAAAATATTTCAGAGGGTACAAATTCCAAAAGAATGTGAGAAAGCATCAATGGTATCGCTACCCCAAAGATGGTAACTAAGAAGAAAGCAGTGTGGATTTTAAAACTACTCCACCCTACTCAGACCATACTTTAGAAGATCTGATTTAGCTATTTCCTGATTAGTAACAATGGGGATACTTGATCTAACTCCACCCTACTTAGTTTAACAAGATTAGGAAGGTCTGCACCAAACTCAAGGATTAAGTATCTGAGAAAATGGCCTTCAACAGACATGTGCAGAAACAGCGGACAGACCCCGGGCTATCCTAAGTCAAGCTAAGATAACATTGGTACAGATGAGAAGCAGGAAAGTGACGTAAAACCGTCTATATGGGGCACGTCACTTTCTCTCTTTGGCCTCTTTTCCCAGAGAGGCATCTCTGGCTGGCAGCGTGCTAAGTGTTCCAACATCTTGGTGTGGTGGCAGCTATTTGTCTGGGTTTTGGCGGTGAGTTTGCCTTTGAGCTAATTCAGGTTCAGGCATCTTGGCTAAACCCTCTTGGAGTTCAGGCTGATTCCTTCCTCTTTTACTCTCCAAAACCTTACCTTCCAGAGCCTCTAATCTTTCTACCTGGCACAAGCCAGGCGGGAGAAATCCTACACCCTTTCCTTCTCCCTTCTTCTTAAATTTCTTTCCACTATATTAATTAAATCACCATAAATTTCCAGACTGACCTGGGTAAATTTTTTTTTTATTATTTGGGATATCCATGGCGACCAGTAATTAATATAGCTTAGGTCACAATGCTAAAATTATCCTTTACAGCAGTAACTAATGACCTTTATCAGATTTTGTCTCCATAAGATCTTTATGAGAATGTTCACTATAAGCACTATGGCCATCCTTGATGGCAATGAGAAGTGAAGGATTTGTAGAAAGAGCTTTCCAACAGTCCACATCTTCAATATTATTCAGTTGCCAGCGCTATTTGGGCCATAAAGACCCTGCTATGTTCCTTGTTTGACTGTACAAATATATTTGACATAGTAAAGTAAAACACAGCCTCAAAGACTTGCTTCCAAGAACACACCTCTCCCATACAGGTATTAATATCACAAAATACTTCTTCTTTTTTTAAACCCTTACTGTCCATCTTGAAATCAATACTGTATATTGGTTCCAAGGCAGAAGAGAGGTAAGGACTAGGCAATGGGAGTTAAGTGACTTGCCCAGGGTCACACAGCTGGGAAGCAGAAAGTGTCTGAGGCCAGATTTGAATCTAGGACCTCCTGTCTCTACACTGGGTTCTCAATCCACTGAGCTACCCACAGAAAATGTCTTAATAGATAATCAAATAACTTTTTTTCAGCCATTCTTTGAAAATCTACATTAAATGAGATATATACTCACCAAAAGATATTCATACTTGTGTTCAGGTTCAACACATGCTTACCTTCTGTTACTCACTTTGGTTCCTTTGAATAGATGGTACCCCATATCTGGGGCACACAGGGTATTCAGGGCAGATGAGTACCTCTGGTGTCAGGGCTTGCTGAGTCCTTTTTTCCCTCTGGGTTGTTTTCTTCCTTCAGTGTCCATGTGCCACCTAGCTCTTTCCTACAACTCTGAGAAGCTGTAGTACACACCTAGCAGCCACAACCATCCCAGCAAGTGGACTAAACCAGGTGGAGGATGACCAATGGATCTCAAACCCATTAGTGAGTTAGGAGGTTTTTTACCCCAGGCATATGGTGGAAGAGACCAATGAGAACGATTTGTTCCAATGGCCACAAAGGCTGTAGAGGCAGGGTCTGTGGAGCACTTAGATCTTGGTTGGACATCAAAGAAGTCAAGGTCATCCATTGCATCCCAGTCCATTGCCAGGTGTCATAATTTTGGCTTTGCCACTTGACTTCAAAAACTCTGGAAGAGAGAGTGGGGAGGCTGATGATTTTGTTCAACTTGGCCTCACTTAAATCCAATTTATGCCTTAGTCAAAAGACATCACCCATACCATTTTACCATTTCATCATTTTCCTATCTAATTACCCTGTAGTGACAGGCAAGTGATACAACAGCACATGTGGACAGACTGGGAGTTGTAGTCACAACCTTGAACATAGATCGCCCAAGGTATAGGGCCATCTTCTCAGAATCAGCAAAGAGATCTGGCAGCCCACTGGCTATCTGAGCTGCTCACCTCCTGATTCAAGGAATTAGCTAGAAAAAGGTCCCTAAAAATTGTCTATTTGAAGCTGTCTGCTTCACTTAACCCTGACCTTCCCTCGGAAGGCAGGGATCCTACCTTGAGGTCAAAATGAAAAAAAAAAAGCCCAAAAACTTTTGCGAAGATGATTCCATCCATCATCGGTATATCCGATGTGCACACACTGATGGAAGAGATAAAATCCAGTAAACCTAGAAGATGAGCAGCAATTATTGTGAGGAAAATAAGCAGGTATCACCTCGAATCACATCGCAGCAGCCCTGAGGGACACAAGGCTGACAAACAAGGCCAGTTAACTCATCTGGAGCTGGATACGTGTTTCTCTGGGATGGTCGCCATGATGAAGAGTGCTATGGATCTGTGTGAGATTTAAAATGGTTGAGGTCTCTTAAACTGTAGTGATTAAAATAGTGGAAGATATAAATTGTGATAGATATAAGAGAGGATGAGTAAATTTGACCACAGAAAATATGTTTCACTACTGTGTCTTGGTTTTTCAATCAAATATAAGGTGGTCGCCAGGAAAATATTCCCAATTATTCAAATACCCAAGTCAACTGGGTTTTATAGAGATTTTAATTAATACAAATGTGGAATTAAAGAAAAGAGAGAAAGAGAGGAAAAGGAAATGAGTATGAAGGGCCTTAAGCCAACATGGCCTAGACCTGAGTCTTAAGAGAGAGAGATCAGTCAGTCAGTCTTTTAACACTCACCACAAGGTCTGCCTAAGCAAGGATTCTAGTGACACCAGGCCAGCTCCATCTCAGCTGACTTCACCAGAGAGCCTTCCAGCCAGAGAATGTTCCAAAGGGCCTCTCTCCAGAGCCTCCAGAGGGACAGAGTCCCCTTAGAGGAGCTCCAGCGAGACCTCCTTAGAGATTGTCCTCCAAGAGCTTCCCTTCTCCAGAGCCTCTCTCAAGAGATTCTTTCCAAGTGGTCCTCATCAGAGATCCTCCAAAGGAATTTCTCCAAAGGGCTATCTCCTCCAGAGATTCTGCTTTTTCTTACATAGGGATTTTTCTCCCATGTCACCTCCCCTAAGTCCCTACATCTACCAATCACTGTAGATGCTTTCCAAAGGACTGCCCATCTAAATTCCTGCTAAGTCGACCAATCTCCTCAGTAAGTCTGAACCAGAGAAAACACAGCTGAGTCAACTAATCTCATCAAGAGAAAACTTGCCCAAACCCTTTTAGGTACCTAGCATCCCATTGTATCAATTCTAAAAACAGGCCTGGCTCAAAGAACTCCTTGCCCCACCATAAGCATGGATCCAAGTACTTTCTTTGTTTAGCAAGGAGTTTTCTCCCCTAAAGCAGTCTTAAGTACGGTTGGAGTAGAGGTCCTCCCATTTCTGATCCTGGCGAGTTCTCACATCAAAATGGGGAATGTTTCTCAGTAGGGAATTTGTTCCAATTAAGAATTCCCCGATGGGGAAATTTTTAACATTCACAAGTCTGAGAGATTTCAAGATTTACATCTGGCATAGGTCTAATCTAGTCAACAAGCTTTTATGCTTGCATACTTCCAAAAGGAGGGAATGACAATGTGATTGCCACTTACACAAGAGCCACACCGCCATCACCAGTGTGTATGCTCCCACCAGGATGAATTCTGATGAGGGCAAAGAAAATTTTGTGAAGACCTGAAGAGACCCTCATCAAAAGCATGCCAAAAGGGGCTGAACTTGTAATTCTGGGGGGCTTAAAGTCAGAGTAGGGCACAGACTACCAGACATGGTCGGGAGTTTGGGGGAGTTACTGCGGAGGACGTGTGTGTCTCATGACCTCATCAACAATACTGCTTCCATTTACCTAAAAACAACAAAACTTCATGGATGGAGCCTTGAAGCAAACAGCATTTAATAGACTGTGTCATTGAAAGGAGAAGAGACAGACAGAATGTCAGCATGACACAGGCAATGTGTGGTACAGAGTGCTAGACTGATCATAGATTTATCCGCTTCAAGCAAAATATTTGCATTCAACAAAAATGGACTCCAAGGCAAGATGACTACCAGAAGACAATGTCAACAAATTAGAGTGCTTCTCAATGAGAAACAGTTTGGTGTTGACTTAGAGGGACAGCTGGGCCAACATATGACTGGCAACAGTGGAGCAAAAAAGGAATGGGCAGCCTTTAGCACTTTGGAATATAACACCCTATTTACTCATTGGATGAGAATTACATGGAAATTCAGAAGCTACTACAGGAAAAACAAGAACTCTACAGGGTTTACCAGCAGGATGGCTCAGCCATCTCTAAGAAGGTAATGTTTAACTCCACAAAAAGCAAATTGCAGACGAAGCTTAGAGAGACACAGAATCCTTGGCTCAGTAAAAAGAGAGATGAAATTCAATTTGACACTAATAATAAGAACTCAAAGCATTTCCATGATGCCCTAAAGGCTATTTAAAGGCCACAGATCTATGATGTATCTCAACTACGCAACAATGATGGAGCCATACTGGATCAGATAAGGATAAGATCCTGGGAAAAGGGACTGAACACTTCCATAGTATTCTTTTTTTTTAAACCCTTACCTTCCATCTTGGAATCAATACTGTGTATTGGTTCCAAGGCAGAAGAGTGGTAAGGGCTAGGCAAGGGGGGTCAAGTGACTTGCCCAGGGTCACACATCTAGGGAGTGTCTGAGGCCAGATTTGAACCTAGGACCTTCTGTCTCTAGGCCTGGCTCTCAATCCACTGAGCTGCCCAGCTTCCCCCTGTAGTATTCTTAACAGACTATCATTAATCAAAGCTGAAACCACTGACAATATAGGTTGCAGTCAGTCTCTCTCTAGTCTAACTTCCAACTGTGTAAACCTCAAAATTTCTCAGACTTATGAATGTTAGGGGTTTCCCCTATTGGGGAATCTTCTACTTAAAAAAAATTCCCTAGCAGATGGTGAGAACTCTACTTGAGTGTGGGGGCTCCTAGCTATGGGAGTGTCCCTGCTCCACCCTACTTAAGACTGCTTTAGGACAGAAAACTGCTTGCTAAACAATGAAAGTACTTTGATCCATGCTTATGGAAGGGACAGGAAGTTCTTTGAGTCATGACTGTTTTAGAATTGATACAACGGGATACTAAGTACCTATAAAGGTGGGGCAACTTGTAAACTACTTAAACCTAAAAGGGTGATAACTTATTCAGAGGTTTTTTCTTAATGAAATTTGTCGACACAGCAGCATTTTTTCCTGACTTACTAAAGAGATTAAAACTACTCAGCTGTGAATTCAAAATGGGCGGTCCTTTAGAAACATCTACAGTGATTGGTAGATGTAAGGACTTAGGGGAGGTGACAGAGGAGATTTTGCCCTTAAAAATAAGAGCTTGGATCTCATTCAGGAATCTCGATTTCTGACTCTCATTCTGGAGGATCTCATTCTGAGAGACTCATTTCCTTGAGGACTGATGCTTGAGGGCTCTTTCCTTGGAGATAGATCTCTTTGAGGAGAAGTGCTCTTGTAGGAAATCTCATTCTGAAGGAGAGCTCCTTGAGGAGCTCCTCTGAGGGGCTCTGTCCCTCTGTGGTAGGAGCTCTGGAGGCTCTTGAGAGAGGCCCTTTGAAACAATCTCTGGCTGGAAGACTCTTTGAGGAAGGACGCTGGCCTGGTGTCACTAGTATCCTTGTTTAGTCAGACCTTGTGGTGAGTGTTAAAAAACTGACTGATTTCTCTCTTAAGACTCAGGTCTAGGCCATATTGGCTTGAGGCCCTTCATACTTATTCCTTTCTTACTCTCTCTCTCTCTTTCTTTGATTACTCATTGTATTGTTAATTAAAATCTCTATAAAACCCAGTTGACTTGGGTATTTGAATAATTGGAAATATTTCCCTGGCGATCACCTTATATTTGATTTTAAAACCAAGACACTGTAGTGAAACATATTTTCTGCGGTCAAATTTACTCACCCTCTCTTATATCTATCACAATTTATATCTTCCACTATTTTAGTCACTACAGTTTAAGACCTCAACCATTTTAAATCTCACAACTGAGAGGAGGTTTTGAATGCCATTAGGTTCCTCTCATGTAACAAAGCACCTGCCACCAATTGCATTCCAGCAGAGATTTACAAGGCAAGGGGTCCATTGTTCATACAAAGCTGACTGAAATATTCTGGGTCATATGGCAGAAGGA